>NC_092152.1:69324492-69409492 GCF_045791955.1 Oncorhynchus clarkii lewisi | reverse complement strand
ATCCATTTCGTGTGATATGTTATGTATGTTGTTGTGCTTTAGACCCGGGAGTTCATCTTTAAGTATTCTAATTCCTAATTCTATGGTCTCAAAAAGAAAAACATAAACAATAGGCCTATAGAAAATGCAGCATGTGAGATTAATTTAGCTAATTTTTGGTAGTCCTCAAAGCATGCCATTCCATAAGAGTAGCATTTATTGTGCAACCATGTTATGAAGCAATGAGTCCAATCAGTCATCCATGACAAAAACAAACAGCAGAGTAGGCTATTAAGTCCTTCATTTTTGGGGTTATACTCAGGTAAAACAATTAGACTAATGTATATTTCCATATTTCCAATTCTTATTCTTGAAGATCAAGGGATATTTAATTATTTGGAATGACTGGAAATCTGACAGACTTTGGTTTTTAATCTAAATACATAACCTAATTGTTTTATTATCTGCAGTGAAGTAGAAAGCAAGGGGTTAGAATCCTGCATAACCCATAAAGTAAAATACAACATCCATTTACGGCCAGCTATGTCAATTCTAACATTATTTTATTTTGCAATAGATCGTTCAATTGTTAATATACATTTTTGTCTTCTACTAACTCCTCTTAAGGGGAAAGTAATCTAAAAGTATCTGAAAGTAATCATATTACATTACTGAGTTTGGGTAATCCAGAAGTTACATTACCGATTCCAATTTTGGACAGGTAACTAGTAACTGTAAAGGAATACATTTAGAAAGTAACTTACCCAACCCTGCACACACACACACACACACACACACACACACACACGCACACACACACGCACACACACGCACGCACGCACAAACACACACACACACACACACACACACACACACACACACACACACACACACACACACACACACACACACACACACACACACACACACACACACACACACACACACACACACACACACGCTCTAATTGCTGTAAGTGAGTGAGTGTTTGGAGCGGGTGGACAGGTCTGGCTGAGTGGACGGTTTCACGCGTTCATGCACTGCTGCTGCTGCAGCATAATGAGGTGTGACGCATCAGACTAAGTGGCTAATGGGGTGTGAAGTCATTAGAACAGTGCCTCTATCCCTCCCTCTATCTCTTTATCGCTATCGCTCTCTCTCTATACAACTCTCTCTCATTTAACTCTCTCCATCCCGCCTCCCCTCTTTTTCTCTTCCTCCACCATTTTACTCACTTTCTCTCCTTCTCATCCCTTTGCCCTATCCTCCACTCTATTTTCCTGGTTCTCTTTTTCCCTCTCTTCCTTCTCTTTCACTTCTTATCTTCTCTACACCTCTTTCAGCCCTTTTCTCACACTTCTTCGTTTCTATAACCCTTCAATATCACCTCCATTCTTCTCTTCCCCCCTCTGTTCCCTGGCCAAATCTCTCTGGGGCTATGAGTTGTGTGGTGAGTTCCTCTGTGTGGTCTGACAGAGAGCCAATAGCTCTTTTACTAGGTCAATTAATACACATATTGTGGATTGCACCTTAGCCCTCAGAACAATGGTGTGGAGGATGGACATAGAACATCCGTTGGGGTAAATCTGAACAGTCCCATACCAGTGTTTACATGTGTGTCAACTATTTTGAGGGGATTCCTGCTGTCGTTAAATGAGAGGCGTGTGAGTGACGGATATTAATGTGTCTGACCCTCTTGTCTCACCACGCCCACTCATTCACACACACACACACACACACACACACACACACACACACACACACACACACACACACACACACACACACACACACACACACACACACACACACACACACACACACACACACACACACACACACACACACACACACAACCAGCTGTCCATTGGGGGATCAGACACGCTTGTAAACAGCTTTAAGAACAGAGAGCACATTTTAGAGATGGGATATTGTGAAAGCAGATCTTTCTCTCTCCTTTCATCTTTTTTTCCATCTTCTATTCTCTGAACCAGGGCAGGACACAGTAAGGCACAGACCAGTCATCACTTTGCGTCCTCTGACCCATTGTGAGCTGCACACCAAAGTTAGTATGAAATTACTAAGACCAAGACTGCTGTCCTGCAACAGGTGGACTTTAATAAGGGTTGGTACATGTCATTCTGTATGGGTTAGCCACGAAAATGATAATTAAATATATTATTTTAATAAATATTTAAGCAATAAGGCCCAAGGAGTTGTGGTTACATCATGCCTATGAATAGCCCTTAGCCGTGGTATATTGGCCATATACAACAAATCCTCGAGGTGCCTTATTGATTAATTATAAACCGTTACCAATGTCATTAGACCAGTAAATAGTCATTTCTTTTGTCATACCCATAAACCACAGCTTTCAGACAATCAGCTTTCAGGGCTCGAACCACCCAGTTCATAATTAATCAATAAGGCCCGAGGGGGTGTGATATATTGGCAATATACCACAGCTAAGGGTTGTTCGTATGCACGACTCAACACAGAGTGCCTGGATACAGGCCTTAGCAGTGGTATATTGGCAATATACCACAAACCCCTGAGGTGCCTTATTGCTATTATAAAATAGTTACCAATGTAATTAGAGCAGTAAAAATAAATGTTATGTCGTACCAGTGGTATACGGTCTGATACAGCACAGCTTTCAGCCAATCAGCATTCAGGGCTGGACCCACCCAGTTTATAATATGTTTTATACCATGGCATTGTTGAATACTTGTTTCTTGTTTCTAATTGGCATGAAGGGCATTTTAGAGCATGCATTATTTCCATATATTTGCATGGATTAATTTAATGGCTACATCTTCTATGTTTGAGCTGCTTTAAAAGCAAAGTCGAAATGAAAGCATTATTGGCATTGTTGAATTTGATTGTCATAATGGCAAGCGGGGACTGATGGTTTGGTTAGCTAAACTAGCAAGTCTGTTTGGTTACCACGGTAACTACTGTAGCACTCTAGTAAACCTGCTGGCTACTTCAGTGGATGTTGAACACGTTTCTAGCTGCAAACCTGTTCAATTATAGCCATGGTATAAAAGGGATCATCAATTCGGGGCTCTATGCGTTCTCTGGAAAATACTCTGTGGAAGGTCAGTTCCACTCCGCTAACACGTAGTGGAGCACATCTTCCCCGTCATTCATTATTTTCCATAGAATGCCTAGCCCTGAGTTGATTATCCTTTACATATCAACATGTAAATATTAAGTCATAAGTAAATAGGTAAATGAATTTGATTTCAATAATTTGTGACATTTTACTCTGGAAACGGACATTTGAGACTGAGTTTATATCATGGATCATAATGCGTTATGTAATATTTAGACAAACGACACTGAATTATAGCAAATTACATTTTTCACTAATACCATAATAAACGTTATTGGATTACTAGAAAGCTTGTTGTATTACAACATAATACCCCCTTATTATTGAATAAAAAATACTATTCTAAGACAATTTGATACTCAGAAATGTGAAAATCTCATTAGGAATGTATTCAAGATGTCAAATAGAACAACAAAAGCTAAGACACATGAGAAAACTAAACTTGTGTGGCTACATCATATCCACAGAATGAAACAAAAATATCCACTCTGGAGCTCTTCAGAATGTGTGATTGTGGGTACCACATATGCATGCCTACACTGCACAGCTGTATCCATGACCAATCTATGAGTGGCAGGGCCTAACTGAGGTACAATGAGAAGCTTACCCCGACCCCACAGATATTCTTTGAAAGGGAGTGGTGTTAGGGATGGGGGAGGTTGTGTGTCTGTGTGATCCTAAGAGATGTTCTGAGCAGTGGAGAGGCCCTCTACAGCTTGAGTACGGGAAAAACAGCTGTGTGAGTAAGGGAAAGGGGAAGAGGGTGGTTAAGAGGGGGTTAACATGGAATGCCCGACACACATATGCATGCCCACACACACATAAACACATTAGAAGATCTGTCAGCACCTGGACATGGACCCCTGTTGAAGCTCACAGACAGCTGAGCAGTCCACTGTGCACCCTCTGTGTAACCCCCAGAGGGTGCACAGGCACCAGTGACAAGGGGCAGGGGCAGGGGAGCAGGATGCGACTAGTTGGGGGGGCCTGTGAGAGGGGGTCAGGATCCAGCTGAACGTAGAGGGGCAGATGGAGAAGGAGAGGAGAGCCCTCACAGATGGTCCAGACAGAACGATAGCACCAGGAGAGGGGACTCGACCGTCACCCTGTCCCCAGAGAGCCTGCCGAAGGCGGGCAGAGCCTGGATATAATGTTAGTCCCTGGCTATCGAGAAGGGCAGAGATAGGCTACATTGATTTACAACAAAAGTGGCATTGTAAAGAAAGAGCTGCTCAATGTAGTTCCGATAAGTGTGTTTTGCAAGCAAATTCACAGAATACCTTTGCATACCTTTATACTGTAGTTGTCAATGACAAACACGATGCTTGTACCTCTCAATACCATTATCACTGAGAAATATACAGCGCTGTATCACACATGCCGTTTAGCCACACCAGAGCCTGTTAAAGCCTGTCCTCCTCAGGTTTCTGTTTCCTCTCTGTGTGTCTCAAGCCTGCAGCCTGTAGCCGTGGTGCGGTACGCTACATACCCCTGTGTAATTTCATTAACCTTTAGACAGCTAAGTGTGCATGTTCAGATCCTCCCAGTGGACCCTGAACACCGAGTCCTCCCACACATCTGCTGAGGGTTACAGCCCTGTGCTGTGTAAACGTTTACCTGCGTTGTGTATGTGTGTATGGGGGGGTATCTGTGTGTGTGTGTGTGTGTGTGTAAAAGAGAGAGAAAGAGACACAGATAGACAGACAAAGAGAGAGACAGAGAGAGAGAGATTTCACCTGCTGGGACAGCTCTGTCCTTGCTCCGGCAGTACACAAATACATATAGCCACAGGATAAATGTGGGAGGGGGGGGGGGGGGGGGGGGGGGGGTAGAGGAAGTTTGAAGCAGGGAGACGTCTATCATCTTGAGATGCCCATTGCCTCATGTCTGTGTGCATCACTTCACTTGACCTTATTACTCTACAAACCAACATCTCCAGACAGGAGATCTGTCACTCGCCTTGGGAACCCTCCCTATCAGTATATCTCACAGGGAGGTGTATGTGTGTGTATGCATGTGCGTGTGTGAGGTGTGGGGAGACGAGGAACACAGTGAAACACCATATCCCCCTGGTATGGGCCCAGGCTGCCCCTAGGC
Organism: Oncorhynchus clarkii lewisi; assembly: GCF_045791955.1. Classification (NCBI taxonomy): domain Eukaryota; kingdom Metazoa; phylum Chordata; class Actinopteri; order Salmoniformes; family Salmonidae; genus Oncorhynchus; species Oncorhynchus clarkii. The sequence goes on along the minus strand of NC_092152.1, from coordinate 69,404,298 downwards.
CCTGATCCAGGTTAACTTTCACATTTTATCATATAACAGTGAGGTCAGGCAGTGAGATAAGAAAATCTGATCCTGAACCAGCGCATAGCGATAGCCTCTCCCCGGAGCCTCTCTTCTCCCCTCCGAGAGATAACGCTGACAGGCTGGGAGTTGGAGCACTCAGAGTTTGACGGGTCTGGTTGGAGGTATCGACATGTTAATGCTGCTGACTACTCTTAAGATCTCCCCACTGCCCCCCATAGATTCCAGGGTAGTTGTTGTTTTAGGTTATAGCTCACCCCATAGACATACCCTCCTCACCCACTATGGTTGACCCATAATAACAAGTAGAAGGGGTCAGACATGGGAACGTATGAACTAGCATTGCCTCTTCACAGAGAGCCTATTGATTACAGCTAGCAGGCAAATCCCCAATCAAGTGCTGGTATGCAAACTATTCCTCTTAGAAGTACATGTCTCAGAAAATCTATATCTTAAAATCCCCAAAAGTTAAGTGTGTCCTATATTCAGCCAATTAGCTTTAGAGTCTCAAGCCTTGGAGAGGCATGCTTCTCAATTGGCTGTGTATGTACAGTGTATGTGTGCAAGCATGTAAGGGGAGGATTGTCACACGTCAGTGTGTGTCGTTGGAAACTAATCAGAACAATAAATCAGCTAATGGCTAAGGAAACAGTCATATAGAAAGGGAAATCACCCCTGAGCAGGTTATTCTCTGCATTGAAGTCCAACTCCACAGACAAACTCACACCTTGCTCATTTGGTGGTGGCTCATTTTCCCTGCCATCAGCGCCTTCAGTGAGACATTTGATAATGAAACACACTTCTTAATCATCAGGTCGTCATGCGGATTCCGGTAAGAACAAAAATGGTTCATTATTTTTAGTCTCTACAAAACCCTGAATTTCCATAATGTTTACCACAGAACTCTCCCTTCTGTCTCTTATCATTTTTGTAGGTCACTTGGTCACACCCTCCCACATCATCTCAACCCCATATCCTGCTCGTGTCCCTTCTCTAATCTAGGCTTCAGTCTTACCCCCCAAAAGTGAAAGAAAGAACTGTGGGAGGTTAAAAGTTATGCAAAGTTACAAATAGCAGGAAACTGATTTATTTTAACTAGGAAAGTCAGTTAAGAGCAAATTCCTATTTACAATGACAGCCTAGGAACTTCTTTAGGGGCAGAACAACAGATTTTTACCTTGTCAGCTCAGGGATTCAATCTAGCAACCTTTTGGTTACTGGCGCTACACTCTAACCACTAGGCTACCTGCCCCCCCATATCAGGTCATCTCTAACAGAATGTTTCTTTGAGATAGCTTTATCTCTTATGAGCTCTGCACATGAGGTTTTCAGCCTTCCTGCAGAGATCTGGAGGTTCTAAGACAAGGGTTGAGCCACGTTTCAATATTTTACTTCACAAATTTAGATAATGTTTCCTTTTTTCAGACATACAGCTGTGGAATTCCTATAAGCCAACCCCATATGTGCCTGGAAACCTGACATCAGCACAAAAATGGAAGTGCAAAAACAAAACAAATGAGCATTTCCAGCTCAGTGCACTGCAGTCCATTGGGTAAATCCTACTCGGTTGGCTTACATGTTATGTTCCACTATCGTTTTTTAGACATGTTGAGTGACAGAGCACGGTCTGTGGCGTGGTCTTTGAGTACCTCCAAAGTACATACAGTCCTATAAATAGTGACATTCATGTTATCTTAAAGTTCTCTGGGTCTCTGGACCCTTGCACAGTGTCCAGTCTGTGAGTCATCATAGTAAACATAGTATAACGTCTATTGATATAAAGGTTGCATCGCTGAATAGTGATGCAAAGACTGAGTCACACTATGTGAAGGATGTCAGAGAGATTTGGTTCTCCCTAACCACTGACTCACCCTAACCTCTAACCCTTCTGGCCAGAGCACTTGACCTCCCCTTACTGGGGACAGCAAGCATCTCCAATCTCAATACATCTGAGGGACAGACTGTACAGTGAAATAAAATGACAGACACTTGAGCACTGCCTTGTCTCCTTGAGCACTGCCTTGTTAGATGACTGTTAGATATTACTGCACTGTCGGAACTAGAAGCACAAGCATTTCGCCAGACTCTCAATAACATCTGCTAACCATGTGTATGTGACCAATACAGTTTGATTCGATTTGATTTCTTTGCTGCTCATTCTTTCAAATGCTATGTAGGTATTCTACGTTTGCCCTCTTGAATACATATTCATTTTGACATGCAGAGCAGGGACGATATCGGATAGATTATTTATGCATCAAAAAGAGAGAGAAGAAAACCCAATGATTTTCTAATGGAATTCCTCATCACTCCAAGTGGATTTCGTAGCTTTCTCAATGCCTCTAACAGCATCCAAGAAAATGGAATGCACATTTAATTTGCTGCCGGCACAGGAGTGATCCATGTGTAATTAGATCAATATTCACATTTGACTATTTAGCTTTTAATATGAAAAGATTAGAGGTGCCCCCAGAAGGATTAGGCGTTCATTTAAGGACTGGTGGTGTGTGGCCACTACCCCTGAAAGGATTAAAGAAACTAATTAAGCACAATTTGCATCTTGAGCTAATTGGGTGTACACACTTAGAGAGAGAAGGAGGGATCAGGAGGTTCAAGGGGTTTTCTCTCCAATCAGATTTATCCCACTCTCCCAGCACTCTGACAGAACACATTGGAAGCCAAAGGCATATTCTGGTTGTAATTTGCCAGAGAGATGCGTTCTATTAGCATGGCAAATGCCATCCAGTGGAGAGAGAGGATTGGATAGAGAAAACGAAGCAGAGGATAGAAAATAATTAGAGAACAGAGAAGAAGAGATGGGGTAAAGCAGAGGAATAAAAATAAATAAAGCACATGAAAGGAAAGATCGGGATATGGAATGGCAGAGAAGATGCTGAACCCTGTAGGAAGGATGAGCGGGGCCGGTGCTGAACCCTGTAGGAAGGATGAGCGGGACCGGTGCTGAACCCTGTAGGAAGGATGAGCGGGGCTGGTGCTGAACCCTGTAGGAAGGATGAGCGGGACCGGTGCTGAACCCTGTAGGAAGGATGAGCGGGGCCGGTGCTGAACCCTGTAGGAAGGATGAGCGGGGCCGGTGCTGAACCCTGTAGGAAGGATGAGCGGGGCCGGTGCTGAACCCTGTAGGAAGGATGAGCGGGGCCGGTGCTGAACCCTGTAGGAAGGATGAGCGGGGCCGGTGCTGAACCCTGTAGGAAGGATGAGCTGGGCCGGTGCTGAACCCTGTAGGAAGGATGAGCTGGGCCGGTGCTGAACCCTGTAGGAAGGATGAGCGGGGCCGGTGCTGAACCCTGTAGGAAGGATGAGCGGGGCCGGTGCTGAACCCTGTAGGAAGGATGAGCGGGGCCGGTGCTGAACCCTGTAGGAAGGATGAGCTGGGCTGGTGCTGAACCCTGTAGGAAGGATGAGCTGGGCCGGTGCTGAACCCTGTAGGAAGGATGAGCGGGGCCGGTGCTGAACCCTGTAGGAAGGATGAGCGGGGCCGGTGCTGAACCCTGTAGGAAGGATGAGCGGGGCCGGTGCTGAACCCTGTAGGAAGGATGAGCGGGGCCGGTGCTGAACCCTGTAGGAAGGATGAGCGGGGCCGGTGCTGAACCCTGTAGGAAGGATGAGCGGGGCCGGTGCTGAACCCTGTAGGAAGGATGAGCGGGGCCGGTGCTGAACCCTGTAGGAAGGATGAGCGGGGCCGGTGCTGAACCCTGTAGGAAGGATGAGCGGGGCCGGTGCTGAACCCTGTAGGAAGGATGAGCGGGGCCGGTGCTGAACCCTGAAGGAAGCGTCTGGTCATCTGTAAACAGACACTGCTGTGGACCAGGTGTGTGACCATATGTATAACACTGCTGCGGTGCACGCTGATACAGAAAGAGGAGGCCGCACCAACCACCAAGCGACAGTAAACAATAGAGTAAAACATCAGAACAATAAGGTGCTGGTGCCAAAAACAGGTAGCAATTACTGATACACATATTATAGGCCTTATGGACTCACTCTATTCAGTACCGTAATGTTTCTATCCCATACTGTAATGTTCACGTCAGACACATAGCAGCTGCTACATGGGCTGTTTGGAAAGATGTGTGTCAGTGGAGGCTGGTGGGAGGAGCACTAGGAGGATGGGCTCATGGTAATGGCTGGAATGGAGTTCATGTAGCTGTATCAAACATATGGAAACCACATGTTTGACTCCGTTCCATTTATTCCAGTTGAGCCAATACAATGAGCCCGTCCTCCTATAGGTCCTCCTCCCACCAGCCTCTACGGGTCTCGATGCATCTGTCTGTCTCTCTCTGTCTCTTCAGTCATAGCTACAACCTCTAACCCAGAGAAGCAGCAGGGATAGTGAATGAGCTACTCTAGTAATAACCATTAGACCACTGGTTGTCCATTCTATTACATGCCATTCCAGTGACGCTCATGGTCATAACAGCTTGAGTGAAATTCACCTGCCATGACAGTCTAACGGCAGCACATTATGTCAGGAGGGGGAAGCTTCATGCTCCACGGTCCATGGGACTGCAACGACGGGGTCAATTCCTCAACCTCTAATGGATCTCTATGGGTCACGTGAGAGCAGAGTGCTATGGAACACTCGTTACTGCAGATAGACCCAGGAAATGATTATCAGGAGGTCAATTTATGTGAGGGAAAGTCGAGATGACAGAGTGAGGGGTCAAAGCCTCGTCCATATCTCTGGGCATTAAAGATTGACATGCAGTGATCGCCGAAGGCCTCGGCAGTCTGTCCTCGACACACACACACACATACGTTTCCACATTTAAATATCTGACAGATGATGAAAGTGCAGCCATTAAAATGTCTGCCGCGTGTTTCAGGAATGAAATGGGGGGAGATAAAAGAATTCCCCGGGGTAATCAATGGGCCTATGAATTAGCCCCGGGTTTAAGATGGTGGAGGGGGGAGGAGGAGAGGGGGGTAATGTTTAACATTTTCCGTTGTTCGTTTGCACTGAAAACATCCGCTTGGAGAGGAAGCCGAAGTAGTTGGTTTATGTCCTCCATCTTATGCTTGAGCAGCCCAGATAGGAAAAGAGTGTTTAACTAACCTGTAAACTGGGTTTTAGAGAAGCCCCTGCCATTTCCTTTACGTGGCGTAGCATAGTTAGCCATATAAAAACACACTCGATCAGATGCTCCCAAGCCTGTTCAACCTCTGGCAAGTAAATAAAGATATGATACGATACTCTCTGCCACTCACACATAGACACACACCGCCCACGTCCCTGTATTCTCCAGCTGAGAGATTAAACTGCCAGTCGTTTGACGCTAGGCTGAAAATGAGTCTGTCACACGAACAAGGCCAAGGCACTCAGGCAGGAGATGTCAACTGAAGGGCCAATGAAGTCACTCATGGAGAAAAAGAGAAGCGAGAGGGAGATGATAGGGAGAGGAAAACACACACGGTGAGAGATAATGAGAAAGATGGAGAGATACAAAGAGAAAGGGAGAGACAGGGACAAAAACTGGGACTGAGACAGACACAGAGACAGGACAGGCAGAGCAACATTGAAGTGTAAATGCAGTGCTCCCAAGCACCAAAGAGGTGGGTGTACAGTATTGTCTGCTCTAGTCCAAAGTCGCTGGTACAAAGCCAGGTTTGACCTGCCATTCTGGGGACATAAAGTCCTCACTTGAGATTCAGAGAGCTGGGCTGATGCTATCACCCAGGTTCATTATCTCAACGTCAAGGTCAGGCTAACAGACAAGGATGCTGGCGACCTGATTTCAGCAGGCTCAAACTCTTCCAAAAGTCCCTTTCAGAATGCAACCTCAATTAAAGGACCTGACCACAGACGTGCTGGGAAATGTCTGTGTTTCTCGTTACAAATGTGTTATTTCTGTGTTACCTCCTAAGGGATGTTCATTAATGGGTAAATTTTTGATATTATCAACCCAACACTCATTATGTAAAAAATAGTACTGTCATTACAGTAACCAGTGTTGTTTGAATGAGTATGAATCCCTTTAGTGGATTTATCTATTCTCTCCTACGACTCATGGAACCACCACTTGTGTATAAGCCAGCTAGGCAACGGACAGTGACACACTTATTTGGAGACTTTTCTTAGGTGAATCCTAACAGGTTTTCTTAGAAAACAGTGGGCGATTTTGCCTGTGACTTATCAGCCCCTCCATCTCACCTTAAGCAAGACTGGATGAGTGTGAAGGGATGGGTAGGCCAATAGAAGAGCAGGATATATTAGGATCCACACCACTGTATCAAACAATTTACTGTATACATCAGGGAATAGGGGAAGGTTCTATGACACAATCTTGTTGAAATGAATGATGGTACTCTAAGATCTCTCAACACACACACACACATACACACATACACACACACACTGCTCTGTGTTCAATAGGCTCTCAGTCACCAAGGCTACCCTTAGCGCAGAGCACCACACACCATCCATTACTTTTAAGGGCTCATTCGCTACAATTTCCTGAGCTTGTTTTCACTATGTACAGTGAGAGAGAGAGAGAGAGAGTGTGTGTGTGTGCATGTGTGTGTGTGTGTTTGACTCATTGTCTACATGTATTGCAAAGGGATTAGAGGGAAGAAGGGTGTCACTTGGGGAAACCATAATGTTTTATCAACAGCGGTAAAATCAAAGTGTTAAATTTGTCCATTTTAGAGTTTATGAATGATGACAAATACATACTTTAGCTCGAGGATTTTGGCTTTCTGGAATACAGTATTACAAAGGTCCCTTGGTAGAGGTTCCTATCTTGGTATGTTGACACATGGTATGGAGAGAAAGAGGGACACTTAGTAATGGAGGAAATATGGCTATGACATCAGGAGGAGACAGCCCCTGCTGTTTGAATTGTAATAGAGAATACACTTGTCTGGATTTGAAGTTCTCCACTGTGTTGGCGGTTGGAGGGGGAGGGAGTGGCCGTTTGGGGGTGGACACAAGGAAAAGTCTGCCGTGCGTCATACTTGGAAAATGTACACCACAATCCCTTACTATCTATTAGCACCATCTCTTAACATAGACACACTTCCATCAGATAACACTGGCTGCAAGTCTCATTTCAAACCCGTATGAATATATGCATTGTGCTCAGTTAAAATAGACCCTTAACGGCCATTCAGTATGGATAGATTTGCTTAAATGGAGTTTGTGTTCAAAATGGCTGTCTTGGAGTCAGGAGCAGAGAAAGTGGAATCGACATCTACTGTTTACCATAGGGAATAATGCAGTATGTTCAAATTGAGATATGCTTATGGGGTGTTCATGTGGACAGCCTGCTGGGAAGAACAGATAATTTAGTCATTTGGAAAAACATGATTTCGAGCCAGTTGATTTAAATATGTTGCACTCTACTTAAACTTTAAGAGGAAAGACAGCGCAGAGAGGATAGTACATGAGCTGACTTGACTGTTGTTTGCAGGAAGAAATGGCCTCATTTTCTACCCACAACGGTTCTCCTATATCTCTTAAATCTCCTATAAGAAATGCGAGACACAACTTCAACATTAGAAACAGTGATTTAGTTTGATTGACTAAAGTGGGGGGAAAATGAATGTTATTCCATGCAGCAATTGCCATAGATGCATGATAACCAAAGTGTGGAGAATATAGGTCACTTCTAAGCAACAGCCTCATGCACCGTAGCTTACACTTTATATACTTGTGGGGAAAAGAAGCCTTTAAAAGCCAATAAACATGTTAGTGATGCTTTGTTGAAGGTACTTATGCCACAGAGGGAGGTCTCACTATCTATCAGAATTAAACTCACTAGCGTGGAGGGAAACAGTAACTACTTGGTTCTCCCACAGGGAAGCACACATACGCGAGAATGCACACACACAGACACACACACACACACACACACACACACACACACACACACACACACACACACACACACACACACACACACACACACACACACACACACACACACACACACACACACACACACACACACACACACACCATACGCACACACACATGCGCATATGCAAGCAAATAAGCGAACAAGCATGCACCTTTACACCCACATGCACGTACGCACACACAGTATACACCTGCTATATCTTGGCCCTGGTTCAATTGCTGGTCATAGAAAGTGGCATCTATATATTGGACTTATACCATCCTGGCCTGGCCAATACATCCACCCCAGTATTTCCTGAGACTCTGAGGGCAACACTGAGCTCCTGACACACATACAGTAGGAGACATTAACCAACAGACCATCACACGCCAGAGACCCCACCACCGCCACACACTCGCCGTGTGCCTCAGTGTGTGTGCAACACAGTCTGTGGTGCTCTGTATCTAATGAGAGATAGAGTTAGTCTGAATGGGTTATACAGTAGCAATACCTGAATTTACAGGAACTATGCCACCAAAGGTGAGCTCACACTCCAAAATGATGAAATGGGACAAATCACTGAAATAAAAATGTCGCCAACCAAGCCATACCTCCTGTAATTCTCCCTCTCAGTCCCTCAGCAGTGGTCCAGAAAATACCTTTTCAGCAGGAGCCAGGAGCAGTTGATCCAGAAGCCTGTCTAAACAACAGCACATAAAGTGTTAAAACTGAAGCGCATCTCTGGGGTGGGCTTGACTGAGGATGTGCGGGGGAGGGGTAGTGTGGGGTCAGAGGGTTAGGAGAGGGGCGCTGTGCGCTACAAGGCCCTCTGTCCCAGGCCAGGCTGAGAGCCTTAGCCCCTCTGCTGATAAGACTGTAATAGTCCTCCTTAGAGGAGCCAGGGCTCGGCTCCCCTTATTAGTCATTTATCACACCTGGCAGCCTCGCTGAACCATAATTACTCTTCCCTTATCCCCCCGCACTGTCATGTCCAGGAGAGAGGGAGGAAGGGAGAGGGAGAGGGAAGGAGGTGGGGGCAGAGGAGAGGGAGAGAGAGAGAAAATGAAAGGAGAAACAATGTTAGGAAGGCAGGACTGAGAGAGGGGAAGAGAAGGTAGAAGAGGAAGAGAAGAAAGAAAAGAAGGAGGAGGAAGAGGACTACAAGGAGGAGAAGGAGGACGAGGAACGGGAGGAAGAGAAAGGGCTAGAACAGACAGAGAGAAAGAAGTACAAACTGTAAGAAAGGATAAAGGGGATGGCCAGCAAAGGTCCATGTTATTGTATGACCTTCCCTGCCTGACTATCAGCTGGGCAGAAATGAGATATTCAGAAATAGAGGAGAGATATATATATATATATATATATATATATATATATGTATATATATATATATATATATATTTAGAGAGCGAGAGACAGAGAGAGTGATGCGGAATAAGAGAGGGAGAGAGAGAGATTTGTACATCGTTACAATACTGTATATATACTGTACATAATATGACATATGACATTATTATTTTGTAACTTCTGTGATTGTAATGTTTACTGTTCATTTAATCACTTTTGTATATTATCTACTTCACTTGCTTTGGCAATGTTAACATATGCAAAATGAGAGAGGGAGAGAGAGAGAGAGAGAGAGAGAGAGAGAGAGAGAGAGAGAGAGAGAGAGATGCTAAATGAGAGAGAGAGAGAGAGAGAGAGAGAGAGAGAGAGATGCAAAATGAGAGAGGGAGAGGGAGAGAGAGAGAGAGAGAGAGAGAGAGAGAGAGAGAGAGAGATGCAAAATGAGACAGATCTACCTCACTTGCTTTGGCAATTTTAACTCGTGTTTCCCATGCCAATAAAGCCCCTTGAATTGAATTGAATTGAATTGAGAGAGAGAGAGAGAGAGATGAGAAATGAGAGAGAGAGAGAGAGAGATGTGAAATGAGAGAGGGAGAGAGAGAGATGTGAAATGAGAGAGGGAGAGAGAGATGAGAAATAAGAGAGAGAGAGAGAGATGAGAAATGAGAGAGAGAGAGAGATGAAAAATGAGAGAGAGAGAGAGAGAGAGATGTGAAATGAGAGAGAGAGAGAAATGTGAAATGAGAGGGAGAGGGAGAGATGAGAAATGAGAGGGAGAGGGGGAGATGAGAAATGAGAGGGAGAGGGAGAGTTGAGAAATGAGAGGGAGAGGGAGAGATGAGAAATGAGAGGGAGAGGGAGAGATGAGTAATGAGAGGGAGAGGGAGAGATGAGAAATGAGAGGGAGAGATGAGAAATGAGAGGGAGAGGGAGAGATGAGAAATGAGAGGGAGAGATGAGAAATGAGAGGGAGAGGGAGAGATGAGAAATGAGAGATGAGAAATGAGAGCGAGAGAGATGCGGAATAAGAGAGGGAGAGAGAGATGAGAAATGAGAGGGAGAGAGAGAGAGAGAGAGAGAGATGAGAAATGAGAGGGAGAGGGAGAGAGAGATGAGAAATGAGAGATGTGAAGAGGGAAAAGGCTAAACCACCGGCCTACCTTTAACTCAATTTAATAGCCTAAAAAGGTGTTAGGATTTAAGGAAATGTAATCTACAAACTGCCCTTTGTGCCTCAAATAGGAAACCAGTGCAAAAGGTTCTGGCAATAGCCAACCTGCTGGCTTTGTTTGACAAGACGGGGAATGACTTCCTAGACCAGCAGTGACATTTCACCACCAGCTACATACCATGTATTTAAGACAATAAATGATGAGGGCAGAATAATATCAAATCAGTCCCATATTGCTTCATAATGGCAATGATTACTCTGTTCCTTCCTCTAGTCAAAATGAGCACAGTTAAACTCTCCACACCCTCTATTCTGGCCTAAACTCATTGCCTGCCTGCTGTTCTGTCATGTTTCACTCCTGGTTATTAAGATTGTTTGCCATGCCAATGTTTCTCTAGTGAATTCTGGGGCATTTTCCTGGATTCTTTTTTTTTGCCGTGACCTGGTAAGCACATACAGATGTGGAACACATGGTTTTAATCTCAGGTCCATGTTGTGTTCACTACCAGAACAACACCTAACACTTATCGGTCAAAACCAGGTCTGACAGACGGATGATTGGCATGGAACAAGCACAGGGGTTTCACCTGATAGAAATATATAAACACACACAGACACAGACACACACACACCACACCACACCACACACACACACAAATTCACACGCACACGCACACGCACACGCACACACACACACTTCAATATGGTGTCTTGTAAAGATAACAGCGGTCTCAGACTGTTGTGTCTGTGTTTGTATCAAACATCAGTTGTATCCTTTGTTCTGACAGTGCTAGCATATTCCCATATCATTCTTGACCCCATTGGTCTGGAGGGCCAGCCTAGATACGCTCCTACCCAGGCCCCCCTCTCCTCTCTTGGGCTCAGCCTTTGTGAGAGCCGTGCCTGTCCTGGAGCTGCTGGAGCGGCTGCTATGCTTTGTTGCTTTCTCACAGATGGGGAAAACACCAGGGCCCTGACAGCCAGCTCCAGATGTGTAGAGAGGGAGGAGGGATGGGAGGTAGAGAGGGAGGAGGGATGGGAGGTAGAGAGGGAGGAGAGGGGGGAAAGAGGGAAGAGAAATGGAATCGCATGAATTTTGCTGTCATTAACAAACCTGACAGATGTGTGAGCCCCACAGGAAAGGACAGCTGGCTTTAGAAAGGGTGTAAAACGTCCCTCCCTCTCTTTCTCTCTCTCCCTCAATCTCTCTTTCCCTCAAAAGGCACGCAAGGTGGGAGAGTGAGGAGAGGAGGCTCTTGGCTTTTTAAAGTCTGTATTGCTGCTCTCCTCCATTTTAACAGGGATTTTATGGAGCAGCTTCCTTAATAGCCACTCACTTATAAAACAAAGCTGTAATGACATGCAAATGAGTCACGGGGAAACGCTGTAAAGAAGACGTGATGTATGGGCCGTCTGTGCACCGTACACTGGGCCTAGCACTACCTGAGCTGTACAAACTCTATCTCACGCACACAGACACACAACACACACACTCACATACACACACAGTGTTCGTGCCAGATCCAAATCAAAGCTTGGAAACTGAGAGCAACCTAATAACAGGCCTGGTGTGAGCGAACAATAGAGTCTCCGCACACACACACACCTCCCCTTGAGTCCCTCTATACACACACACACACACACACACACACACACACACCTGCCTGTGTGTTTCCTCCAAGACAAAACATCTCTGTCACAGAAACAAAAGCTAACTAATTAAAGCATGCCAGGGACTGTCAATAGTCTGCCCCTCAACAAGATTCACACACCCACACACTCTTTTTCTCTCTCTCTCTGTCTCCTCTCTTCCTCTACTCATTGTATCTCCTCTTCTCTCCTCCAGTATTGCTCTCTCCCTCACTTCATTCCTCAATTCCGTACCCCTCAGGAAACAGATAAACCCCTGAACGCTGCGAGAGGAAATTGAAAACTCAAGCAATCTAAGGCAATAATGAGGAACTGGGCCTGTAAAGCCATGCTTTCTGAGAGTCTTTAAAATAAACAATGAATGGCCTATGAATAGGGAGGTCTCTTAGTATTGTCATAAATCAGCCTCTATATCATTAACCATGTAAATCAAATCAAATCAAATGTTTTTTGTCATATACACATGGTTAGCAGATGTTAATGCGAGTGTAGCAAAATGCTTGTGCTTCTAGTTCCGACCTTGCAGTAATATCTAACAAGTATCCTAACAATTTCACAACAACTACCTTATACACACAAGTGTAAAGGAATGAATAAGAATATGTACATAAAAATATATGGATGAGCGATGGCCGAACGGCATAGGGAAGATGCAGTAGATGGTACAGAGTACAGTATATACATATGAGATGAGTAATGTAGGGTATGTAAACATGATATAAAGTGACATTGTTTAAAGTGACTAGTGATACATTTATTACATCCAATTTTTTATTATTAAAGTGGCTAGAGATGAGTCAGTATGTTGGCAGCAGCCACTCGATGTTAGTGGTGGCTGTTTAACAGTCTGATGGCCTTGAGATAGAAGCAGTGTTTCAGTCTCTCGGTCCCAGCTTTGATGCGCCTGTACTGTCCTCGCCTTCTGGATGATAACGGTGTGAACAGGTTAGTGGCTTGGGTGGTTGTTGTTCTTGATGATCTTTTTGGCCTTCCTGTGACATCGGGTGGTGTAGGTGTCCTGGAGGGCAGGTAGTTTGCCCCCGGTGATGCATTGTGCATTCCTCACTACCCTCTGGAGAGCCTTACAGTTGTGGGGGGAGCAGTTTCCGTACCAGGCGGTGATACAACCCGACAGGATGCTCTCGATTGTGCATCTGTAAAAGTTTGTGAATGTTTTTGATGACAAGCCGAATTTCTTCAGCCTCCTGAGGTTGAAGAGGCGCTGCTGCCATTCTTTGTCCGTGATGCGTACGCAGAGGAACTTAAAACTTTCCACCTTCTCCACTACTGTCCCATCGATGTGGATAGGGGGCTGCTCCTTCTGCTGTTTCCTGAAGTCCACCACACTCCGAGGGACCTCACCTCCTCCCTGTTGGCCGTCTCGTCGTTGTTGGTAATCAAGCCTAGTTTCATCTGCAAACTTGATGATTGAGTTTGATGCGTGCATGGCCACACAGTCATGTGTGAACAGGGAGTACAGGAGAGGGCTCAGAACTCACCTTTGTGGGGCCCCAGTGCTGAGGATCAGCGGGGTGGAGATGTTGTATCCTACCCTCACCACCTGGGGGCGGCCCGTCAGGAAGTCCAGGACCCAGTTGCACAGGGCGGGGTCGAAGAGTTTGGAGGATACTATGGTGTTAAATGCTGAGCTGTAGTCAATGAGCAGCATTCTTACATAGGTATTCCTCTTGTCCAGATGGGTTAGGGCAGTGTGATTGCAATTCCGAAGTCTGTGGACCTATTGGGGAGGTAAGAAAATTTGAGTGGGTTTAGGGTGTCAGGTAGGTCGTAGGTAATGATTGTAGGTGATGTCAGGTTTGGTTGTACTGAAAGAAGCAGTGGTCTTTCTTCCGACAATCCCAATGGTGTCCATGCACACCGGTTTGGCACTCAGTAAAGAAGGATATACAGTATTTGTATATGTAAATATAAACATATATACAAAGTACATGGTAATTTAGTAAATTATACGGTATCAAGGATGACATAATGTGATTGTTGATGATTGGTTGGCCTTGTCGATAGACTGAGGCAAAGTCAATACACATGCACAAACTGCCAAGCACACACACACACACACACACACACACGCTCACATGAATGCTCCCTTAGACAGTTGGGCCTTAAAGTCACTCAAAGCTCGGGATCCTATACTAGCAACTGACAACAAGGAGGAAACATAAAGAGGACTCCTCTCATTCTGAATGGTCTGTTTTATTATCTAAAAGTCACAGTATACTGCTTGCTCCCTACAATAATAGGCTAGGCTAGGTGTCGCTGTGTGTTTGTGTGTTGGTTGGTGTGTGTGTGTGTGTGTGTGTTTGTGTGTGTTTGTTTGAGTGTGTGTGCTTGGGTGTAGGTGTGTGTTGCACAAGATTAGCTCGTGTCTTTCTATCAACCTCCTTACAGGTGTTCCTGTCTTGAAGTATGGTATGACCTCAAAATGGTGCTGTTTGCATGTGGTCAAGATTGTATCAAAATCACTCCACACATCAAATGCAAACACTTATTCATGTGTGGTCAGTGGTTTAAACCCCCCTGGTGTTTCACTATGGACTGTGCTGGAGTTGGTTTGATTCATAAATGTTACACTAGATCAGACAACTCATTTTAGATTGCAGGTCAAAGTAAATTGTTGTCACAGCACTCACAGCACGCCTACGAGACTTCTGAGAAAGTACTACTAAATCATCAAGAATAGTGGGACTGTTTTGGGTACAGCATTTATTAGATTTTTTCATCTTTATTTAACCAGGTAGGCCAGTTGAGAACACGTTCCCATTTACAATTGCGACCTGGCCAAGATAAAGCAAAGCAGTGCGACACATACAACAACACAGAGTTACACTTGGGATAAACAAACGACCAGTCAATAACACAATAGAAAAATCTATATACAGTGGGTGCAAATGTAGAAGAGTAGGGAGGTAAGACAATAAATAGGCCATAGTGGCAAAATAATTACAATTTAGCATTAACACTGGAGTGATAGATGTGTAGATGATAATGTGCAAGTAGAGATACTGGGGTGCAAAAGAGCAAAATAAATAAATACAGTAGGGGAAGAGGTAGTTGTTTGGGCTAAATTATAGATGGGCTATATACAGGTGCAGTAATCTGTGAGCTGCTCTGACAGCTGGTGCTTAAAGCTAGTGAGGGGGATAAGTGTTTCCAGTTTCAGAGATTTTTGTAGTTCGTTCCAGTCATTGGCAGCAGAGAACTGGAAGGAGAGGCGGCCAAAGGAGGAATTGGTTTTGGGGGTGACCAGAGAGATATACCTGCTGGAGCACGTGCTACAGGTGGGTGCTGCTATGGTGACCAGCGAGCTGAGATAAGGGGGGACTTTACCTAGCAGGGTCTTGTAGATGACCTGGAGCCAGTGAGTTTGGCGACGAATATGAAGCGAGGGCCAGCCAACGAGAGCGTACAGGTTGCAGTGGTGTGTATTATATGGGGCCTTGGTGACAAAACGGATGGCACTGTGATAGACTGCATCCAATTTATTGAGTAGGGTATTGGAGGCAATTTTGTAGATGACATCGCCGAAGTCGAGGATCGGTAGGATGGTCAGTTTTACAAGAGTATGTTTGGCAGCATGAGTGAAGGATGCTTTGTTGCGAAATAGGAAGCCAATTCTAGATTTAACTTTAGATTGGAGATGTTTGATGTGAGTCTGGAAGGAGAGTTTACAGTCTAACCAGACACCTAGGTATTTGTAGTTGTCCACATATTCTAAGTCAGAACCGTCCAGAGTAGTGATGTTGGACGGGCGGGCAGGTGCAGGCAGTGATTGGTTGAAAAGCCTGCATTTAGTTTTACTTGTATTTAAGAGCAGTTGGAGGCCACGGAAGGAGAGCTGTATGGCATTGAAGCTCGTCGGGAGGGTTGTTAACACAGTGTCCAAAGAATGGCCAGAAGTATACAGAACGGTGTCATCTACGTAGAGGTGGATCAGAGACTCACCAGCAGCAAGAGCGACATCATTGATGTATACAGAGAAGAGAGTCGGCCCAAGAATTGAACCCTGTGGCACCCCCATAGAGACTGCCAGAGGCCCGGACAACAGGCCATCAGGCCATCAAATCAAATATACCATCAGGTATAGTATATCATGTTCATCTGCACAGTCATTATGTCCAACAAGCCAGTTCAACCCTTTTGTTCAAACACAGCCACAAGCATCCTTAATGACCACCATGCACTGTCCAACAACAACAGCTGCCTGTCCAGCCACACCACTTATCTACAAAGGAAAACAAGACTAAACAATGAGAATGGCTGGTCGGTGCCTGCGCGGCTAACGGCTAATATCCTTTTAAACTCTAGTCTCAGTGAGGGACTGAGTGGGTTGAATGATAGGGAGCGTGGGTAATGGATTTATAGGGCACGGTGGAGCAGTAGACCCTCTCTTCATTATGATAAGGAGGTTATCTGATGGCAGGCTCCATGGCTCCGTTGCCGTTTGGTGTTTTGGTGTGCCGGGCCCAGCTAGCTCAATGGTAGAGGGAAGCATGGATAAGAGGGGTTCTATGAGGCCAAGTCTATGAGGACAGGTTATTTAAGGTAAGGCTTTATCTACCTTTACTCAATACCTCACCACTCCTTCGTTACTGACTTAGGGAGTCAAATTGTCATTGTTTCATGCAAGTGACTGACACCTCGCTATAGCCACAGGAGAATGGACCTTCGTCCGATTTGTGAGATAACTCAATCAAATGACTCAAAAATATGCTGTGGATTTACAAGTTGTATCCATTTTCATATGAAAGCTTGGAGAACCCCTATACTCTCCTTCTCCCCTCTCTCTGCCTCTGAGTTGGTTCAGTCCCAGTGGAAGTGTGCTGCGTCTGCCTGTCTCAAGCTGCCGTGGCATCTGCATCCTGACTCCAATTAGGGGAACCAACCGCAGGGAGGAGTACCCACCGCCGGCAGTTCAAAGGTCACCTGACAGGAAGTGGGGACAAAAGGGAAGGAGACAGGCGGCAGGTTGAGCAGCAGCAGCAGCAGCCGGAGCCTCCTCGCCTCACCAGAACCTGACTGGAATAATTACCTTCTTTCTCTTTCTCTCTCTCTCTCTCTCTCTCTCTCTGGACTATTTCTCCCTTTCCCTATCCTTTACTTGGTTTTCTTCTTTTCATGACTTCCTCTAAAATCTCAGGTTCCTGCACACTTATGTGAGGTGTAAATCATCCGTTGAGAATGACAGCGGACAGGAAGGAAGAGAGAGGGAAGATAGGAGGGGAGCTAACACTGTACTCTGAGCACCCATTTAAAGGCCCACATGAGAGCTCTAAAACTGGGACCTGCTAGAAATATTATGCAGGAAGACAGGAGTCTCACCAACACAGACAGTTAGCAAATGGCTCTGTGAAGATAAACTGTATCACTATCAGTTTAGCCCAACAATAGTATACACAAGTGCTGTAAAGTCAACGCGCAATAACAAACCAATAACAAACTGTTTCAATGACTTACAGTCAAGTGATTTGGTCGTGATTTGCTTGATGACACTTGAAGCATCCAAAAGTGTGTTAATACGTATGTTGCATTCGCCACAGATCCCAGTGTATGTCCAGAGCAGTTCAGCAGATGTTTGTAACTGTGTTGTATGGGACTCTGGGGTGATTCGTTTCTGAAGTGTGTAGTAAAAAGCTATGAGATCCATAAAAAGGAGAGTGTACAATAGGCAGTCCCTAGGTAGTGATGGCCACTGTAGAGTTCACTAAGCACAATGGGATCTCACTAAGCACCATGGCATCTCACTAAGCACCATGGGATGTCACTAAGCACCATGGGATGTCACTAAGCACCATGGGATCTCAGAATCTTTTTATGAAGAATCTGGATCTGAAAAACCTCATCTGTCCAATGTTGTCTTTGGTGCGAATGTCAGTCAATTTCAGTCTAAGTTGTTATGATTTACCATTGAAACATGGATGACTTTTGAAAATATGGGCTTTAAGTTAAACAACCATAGTATATAATACACTTGATTTATGATTGCCCCCCACCTCCTTGTGCTTTCATAACCCGGTCAGCGACATGAAAATCACACCACCAGTACCAACAGAAGATTATATAAAACTAATATCTAAGATCATATCTAAAGCTAAGTTAAATCAGGAGTATTGTAGTATTGTGTACTACAGGTGCTTCCTTCCCCCTCCATATACACTACCGCACATTTTTTGTCCATTAAAATAACATCAAATTGATCAGAAATACGGTGTAGACATTGTTAATGTTGTAAATGACTGTTGTATCAGGAAACGGCTGATGTTGAATGGAATATCTACATAGGTGTACAGAGGCCCATTATCAGCAACCATCACTCCTGTGTTCCAATGGCATGTTGTGTTAGCTAATCCAAGTTTAATATTTTAAAAGGCTAATTGATTATTAGAAAACTCTTATGCAATTATGTTAGCACAGCTGAAAAGAAGCAATAAAACTGGCCTTCTTCAGACTAGTTGAGTATCTGGAACATCAGCATTTGTGAGTTTGATTACAGGCTCAAAATGGTCAGAAACAAATAACTTTCTTCTGAAACTCGTCAGTCTATTCTTGTTCTGAGAAATGAAGGCTTTTCCATGTGAGAAATTGCCAAGAAACTGAAGATCTAATACAACGCAACAGCGCAAACTGGCCCTAACCAGAATAGAAAGAGGAGTGGGGGGCCCCGGTGCACAACTGAGCAAGAGGACAAGTACATTAGAGTTCTAGTTTGAGAAACAGACTCCTCACAAGTCCTCAACTGGCAGCTCCATTAAATAGTACCCCTCAAAACACCAGTCTCAATGTCAACAGTGAAGAGGCGACTCCGGGATGCTGGCCTTCTAGGCAGAGTTCCTCTGTCCAGTGTCTGTGTTCTTTTGCCCATCTTAATCTTTTCTTTTTATTGGCCACTCTTTGCAACTCTGCCTAGAAGGCCAGCATCCCGGAGTCGCCTTTTCACTGTTGACGTTGAGACTGGTGTTTTGCGGATACTATTTAATGAACCTATACATAATTGGAGAAGAGTTTTCTAATGATCAATTATCTTTTAAAATTATAAACTTAGATTAGCTAACACAATGTGCCATTGGAACACAGGAGTGATGGTTGCTGAGGAATGGGCCTCGGTACGCCTATGTAGATATTCCATTCAAAATCAGCCGTTTCCAGCTACAATAGTCATTTACAATTACCGCCTCGTAGCACTCACTTCCGTCATCATGAAATGCTTTGAGAGACTAGTCAAAGACCATATCACCTCCACCCTACCTGACACCCTAGACCCACTCCAATTTGCTTACAGCCCAAATAGGTCCACAGACGATGCAATCTCAACCACACTGCACACTGCCCTAACCCATCTGGACAAGAGGAATACCTATGTGAGAATGCTGTTCATCGACTACAGCTCGGCATTCAACACCATAGTACCCTCCAAGCTCGTCATCAAGCTCGAGACCCTGGGTCTCGACCCCGCCCTGTGCAACTGGGTCCTGGACTTCCTGACGGGCCGCCCCCAGGTGGTGAGGGTAGGCAACAACATCTCCACCCCGCTGATCCTCAACACTGGGGCCCCACAAGGGTGCGTTCTGAGCCCTCTCCTGTACTCCCTGTTCAACCACGACTGCGTGGCCACGCACGCCTCCAACTCAATCATCAAGTTTGCGGACGACACAACAGTGGTAGGCTTGATTACCAACAACGACGAGACGGCCTACAGGGAGGAGGTGAGGGCCCTCGGAGTGTGGTGTCAGGAAAATAACCTCACACTCAACGTCAACAAAACTAAGGAGATGATTGTGGACTTCAGGAAACAGCAGAGGGAACACCCCCCTATCCACATCGATGGAACAGTAGTGGAGAGGGTAGCAAGTTTTAAGTTCCTCGGCATACACATCACAGACAAACTGAAATGGTCCACTCACACAGAGAGCATTGTGAAGAAGGCGCAGCAGCGCCTCTTCAACCTCAGGAGGCTGAAGAAATTCGGTTTGTCACCAAAAGCACTCACAAACTTCTACAGATGCACAATCGAGAGCATCCTGGCGGGCTGTATCACCGCCTGGTACGGCAACTGCTCCGCCCACAACCGTAAGGCTCTCCAGAGGGTAGTGAGGTCTGCACAACGCATCACCGGGGGCAAACTACCTGCCCTCCAGGACACCTACACCACCCGATGTTACAGGAAGGCCATAAAGATCATCAAGGTCATCAACCACCCGAGCCACTGCCTGTTCACCCCGCTATCATCCAGAAGGGGAGGTCAGTACAGGTGCATCAAAGCAGGGACGAGAGACTGAAAAACAGCTTCTATCTCAAGGCCATCAGACTGTTAAACAGCCACCACTAACATTGAGTGGCTGCTGCCAAAACACTGACTCAACTCCAGCCACTTTAATAATGGGAATTGATGGAAATTGATGGAAAATATTTCACTAGCCACTTTAAACAATGCTACTTAATATAATGTTTACATACCCTACATTATTCATCTCATATGTATATGTATATACTGTACTCTATATCATCTACTGCATCTTTATGTAATACATGTATCACTAGCCACTTTAAACTATGCCACTTTGTTTACATACCCTACATTACTCATCTCATATGTATATACTGTACTCGATACCATCTACTGCATCTGGCCTATGCCGTTCTGTACCATCACTCATTCATATCTTTATGTACATATTCTTTATCCCTTTACACTTGTGTGTATAAGGTAGTAGTTTTGGAATTGTTAGGTTAGATTACTCGTTGGTTATTACTGCATTGTCGGAACTAGAAGCACAAGCATTTCGCTACACTCGCATTAACATCTGCTAACCATGTGTATGTGACAAATACATTTGATTTAATTTGATTTAATAATTTCTACACCGTATATCAATTTGATGCCATTTTAATGGACATAAAAAAGCTTTTCTTTCAAAAACATGAGCATTTCTAAGTGACCCCAAACTTTTGAACAGTAGTATATATATTTGGCAATATCCATTGACAGTGGCCACCAATGCGTCTCCTTTAAAACAACAGTGCACTCATTCAAACAATGCCCTGCTAATCTCAGGAAGAAAACATTGAAATAAAGAGAGAGGGGAGAAAAAAAAATCTGTCATTAATGTACCCCTGAGAGAAGCTAGGACAGTGGCAGAAACAGTGGAGGGAGGGGGAAGAAGGTGTGTGTGTGTCTTATCAGACCTCATCTCTGAGGAAAGCCCCCACCAACCCCCTCCTCTGAAGCGTGCGTTCATCAGGCCTCATTACTCTAATGCTACTGGCAGTGATTAACGCTTCCTGGCTGCAGACCCCTTTGTTTGTTCACTTGTAACTTCCCCTTCGTAAAGGGCCCAATCCTCAGGATGCCTGTGCCCAGCTCCCCCCTCCTCTCCTGGGGCTGCGGAGCTGGCCGGTTCCCCCTGGACCTTGGAGTAATCTTTTGGGGTTGGGACAGGTTATCACAGAAGGAGAGAAGAAAGCCAGGAACCGTTGTGGTCCTGCACACACACTGATAATATGGGCAGTCGCTGGGTAATTAGTGGTAACAATGCACTGGATGTCTCTTCCTCTGAGTGTGTGTATACACAATTATACACATATATTAACACACACACACACTCTTCTTTTCTCTCCCTCTCACACACATTCTTTCTCCATCTCCCCCACAGAACAAAGGAGAGGGGAAATCTTAGCTCCTTCAGTGGTCTGTGTTAGGCATTACTGAAGCAATCCTGTCCCTAGTCTCAGTCAAGTGTTCAGTGACATGAGGTACTCCGTCTGGGCTTCTTCAGTTACACTTCGATTCACTTCTCTCCCTCCCTGGTTCATTCATAATGGATGGAACTTTGGGACTCTCTCACCAAGACTGAGTCGATGAGCAAAGACCCACTGTGGAATTCACTCAGAGAATTGTTACCATGTTCAGTTAAGTGCTGTTGTCAACCTAAGGTTAAAACGTCAAGCTAATTAGGGAAACAAAATATCCTTAATACATCTACGAAAAATAATTTGTTTGTGAAGTTCTCTAACATGCAAAACATACCTCAGGAGGCCATTTTCAGTTTGTATATTTTCTGAAAATATACGAAATGACAACCAAGCAAAATGTTGCCAATTGACTGTCACGGGAGACCAACAAAAGAAACACGTAAACAAAACAATGAGCAAACAAACACAATATTAAACAAACAACTATGTGTAAACAAAGAGCGGTGTGTGTTGCTAACGCGTCTGGGGTGAGAGCAGGGCAGAGCGGTGGAACTGAGGACCAGTGAGCAGCTGCTGTCTGTGGGCTGGGGTGTTCTGTTAGTAGGCCTCACCAGGCCCTGGAGGTCCCCATGGTGGGGGGCTGGGACGGTCTGGCTGTCACATCTGGACTACAAAGGAGGAAGGACTCTCTCTATGAGCTGCCTCAATCACAGATCTCTATCTCCACTGTGGTGGAGTCTACAGTCAACAGTCACAGGGGAAGCAATGATGAACAGCTCTACAACAGCCAGATGACTATAGCAGTGGGACCTTACGCTCCCCCTCCCCTCTTCCTCCCCCCTCCCTCC
This sequence comes from Oncorhynchus clarkii lewisi, assembly GCF_045791955.1. Classification (NCBI taxonomy): domain Eukaryota; kingdom Metazoa; phylum Chordata; class Actinopteri; order Salmoniformes; family Salmonidae; genus Oncorhynchus; species Oncorhynchus clarkii. The sequence goes on along the minus strand of NC_092152.1, from coordinate 69,381,691 downwards.
CTCCCTCATTCACCTCTCCCCCACTTCCCCTTTGGCGGTGGCACGCGAAGGAAGGAAACTGGGATGCTCAGAGGGGGCAGGTGTGTGTATGTGTGAGTGTGCGCGTGACTCTCGTGACGTCCTTCAGGTCGTTAATCACTTCTGTGTGAGTCGGAGTGTGTTAATGTAACATTTAATGAAATGTACAACCTAATCCACTTACTTGTCAGTTGATATAACCATGAACACAAGTCAGATTGATTGTGATATGGCAGAATTTTTAAAGACCCCAAAATTGTTTTATCAATAACAGGATTAACATATTGCTTAAATAAAAAATATAGTCATAAAATCCTGCTGTTCTAGTATAATTTCTTAGTGCCCCATATCCACTACTAAACTGCCATCCATTCTGGCTCAGAACACTGGGTCATTTTCCTAGAGAGTCTCCCTAGATCTGCTTGATGTCTCATCCATGTTCTGTGTGACTCTACTGGGTGATTGGGGATGGACTCCAGGCCCATTAAATGACTGCACCAGGGCTAGTTGAGCCAATCAGTCCTCTGGCCCTCTCTGGATCTAAGGCTATAATCACACTGAGCCATAGTCACTGTAACTCTCAGATATTGCAGTGCTCTGGTCTGTTGCTGGCATACTGAGGGTTATTTATTTGATCTTATTATAGTGTCCATATTATAGTGTCCAAGTTTCTCTTGTTGAGAATAATCTGTTGTTTAAAAGCAACCTGGTCTAACTTCAAACCGTGGTTGATAGCTATGATGAGTAAGATAGAGAAAAGAAAGAAGGGGGGGTTATGACCTATATTTTTGTAAACAAAAAGTAAACAATTTCTGAAGAAAACTCACACCTTTAACCCCAGTACATCATGCTCTCTGTTCAGTCCAAAGTTGTACCAAAGATTAATTTCCTTAGTCAGATCTTTGTCCTTTTTGGAGCTCTTTGTAAAGGTGAGCACACCTCAGCTCTCACTGAACACACTGCCCCTCATCTACACAACACAACACTACAATAGTAAGACTGCCATCACTGACCACAATGACTGTGTTACCTTCACAAGAAAACTTTTACCTCAGAAATGCATTCATGATCTGCAATAACCTTCTGTTATTCAGTCCCTTCTTTGTTCTCATCCATCGTTCAATAAAGGTATACCAGCCTCCAAGGTCAGAACGAGGGAGAGGGTAGAGAGGAAGAGAGGAAAGGGGGATGGGACGGATCTCTTGTGGAAAGGAACATCAAGAGAAAAAACCTCATCAAAATCTCTCTCTCTCAATTCAATTCAATTTCAATGTCAATTTAAGGGCTTTATTGGCATGGGAAACATATGTTAACATTGTCAAAGCAATCTCTCTCTCTGTGTCTGTCTCTCTCAAGTGCTCTGTCTCTTTCTGTCGCTCTCTCTCTCACCCTCACAAAACTGGCTGAATTCAAGTTGGATGAATGAGATTTGTCAGGCACAAAATCATAATTACAAGCCCATATTCCCCTCATCGCTGGAGGATGACTTTATCAGGCAGATACTGGTCTGTGATGGTGGTGTCGGCTATGGGAGTATCCTCTCCTAGACCTTCTCTTGTCTGCAATCTGTGGTTGTTGTATTCCGGTGGGGGCGGTTTCTGAAAGGAGTGAATGGAACCAACCTAATTATCATGCCTTAATTAGTATCAGGGGTAAACCTCGGTGGGACACCTGCAGACTTCATTTATATCCTGACAAGCTAGGAACAAGTGTTAATGCGCTGTATTTATGTGTGCATCAGGAAGAGGAAGCTAGAAGAAGAGGCTCAGTTCACCTCCGCCACAGATGTATACATACACAGAACAGTGAGACAGAGCCAGGCAATTACAGTAGAGGGCTAGGAACCGTTAAGGGATGCTGAGGCCCAATGATTATGCGGTGGAGGTGCAGTAACATTAAATGCAGTGTATCTACAGCACTGAAACATGGTCTAAATTGGCCCCTCAGCTATTTGGAACCAGGATGAGGAAATAAAATACAGTTTAGATTTATGAAAATTGTCTTGGTGTTGGGATTTGGGACACATAAATCCATTGCTGTATTTACACTGAACAAAAATATAAACGCAACATGCAACACTTTCTAAGATTTAACTGAGTTACAGTTTAGTCAATTGCAATACATTCATTAGGACCTAATCTATGGATTACACATGACTGGGAATACAGATATGCATCTGTTGGTCACAGATACCTTAAAAAAACGATAGGGGCGTGGATCAGAAAACCAGTCAGTATCTGGTGTGACCACCATTTGCCTCATGCAGCATGACACATCTCCTTCATGTAGAGTTGATCAGGCTGTTGATTGAGGCCTGTGGAATGTTGTCTGACTCCTCTTCAATGGCTGTGCGAAGTTGCTGGATATTGACAGAAACTGGAACATGCTGTCGTACATGTCGGTCCAGAGCATCCCAAACATGCTCAAAGGGTGACATGTCTGGTGAGTATGCAGGTCTCTGGTGAGTATGCAGGCCAGACATTTTCAGCTTCCAAAAATAGTGTATAGATACTTGCAACATGGGGCTGTGCATTATCATGTATGCTGAAACATGAGGTTATGGCAGCGGATGAATGGCACAACAATGGACTCAAATTGCCCTCGATAAAATGCAATTGTGTTCGTAGTTTATGCCTGCCCATACCATAACCCCACCACCACCATGGGGCACTCCGTTCACAACGTTGACATCAGCAAACCACACACCCACACAACGCAATACACGCTGTCTGCCATCTGCCATCTACATTTGAAACCTGAATTAATCCGTGAAGAGCACACTTCTCCAGTGTGCCAGTTGTCATTGAAGGTGAGCAATTTCACACTGAAGTCGGTTACGATGCCAAACTGCAGTCAGGTCAAGTCCATGGTGAGGATGACGAGCACGCAGATGAGCTTTCCTGAGACGGTATCTGACCATTTATCTGACGGTATCTGACACAGAAGTTTTTCGGTGTGCAAACCCACAGTTTCATCAGCTGTCCGGGTGGCTGGTCTCAGACTGTCCCGCAGGTGAAGAAGCCGGATGTGGAGGTTGTGGCTAACGTGTTTACACGTGGTCTGCGGTTGTGAGGCTGGTTGCACGTACTGCCATATTCTCGAAAAGACTTTGGCTTATGGTAGAGAAATTAACATTAAATTCTCTGGCAACAGCTCTGGTGGACCTTTCTGCGATCATCATGCCAATAACACGCTCCCTCAAAACTTGAGGCATCTGTGGCATTTTGTTGTGTGACAAAACTGCACATTTTAGAATGGCCTTTTATTGTCCTCAGCACCTGTGTAATGATCATGCTGTTTAATCAGCTCCTTGATATGCCACACCTGTCAGGTGTGTCACGTTCTGACCTTAGTTCCTTTGTTTTGTCTTAAGTATGGTCAGGGCAGTCTATGTTTCAGTTGGGGTGGGCAGTCTATGTTTGTTTTTCTATGTTGGTTTCTGTGTTCGGCCTAGTATGGTTCTCAATCAGAGGCAGGTGTCGTTAGTTGTCTCTGATTGAGAATCATACTTAGGTGGCCTTTTTCCACCTGTGTTTGGTGGGTGTTTATTTTCAGTCTTTGTGTGTCTGCACCAGACAGAACTGTTTTGGTCGTTTCTTTGTTGTTTGTTATTCAGTGTTCAGTTTTTTGTCATTAAATAAGATGAACACTTACCACTTTGGTCCTCACCTCATTCCAACGACGATCGTTACAAGGTGGATGAATTATCATGGCAAAGGAAAAATGCTCACTAACAGGGATGTAAACAAATTTGTGCACAACATTTGAGAGAAATAAGCTTTTTGTATATATGGAAAATGTCTGGTATATTTTATTTTAGCTCATGAAACATGGGACCAAGGCTTTACATGTTGCGTTTATATTTTTGTTCAGTGTAGATAGGGATAGTGGTAAATAGGCTATAAAAGTACTTATTGTGACACAATTGGTGACAGATCCTATACTGCAACGAGTCGTGACTGGAAGAAGCTAGCATTCAGAAAAAAAGTCAAACTGAAGAAATGGAACAATTGTGGGCATATTAGTCACAAATAGAAGTGCCGTCTGTTGTCTGTTGCCCACCAACATACCTTCGCATTCAATAAAATGGGTTAGCAGGGCACGGAAGAAACCTAGCAAAATGGAAAGCGTACGTGCGCTTTCTGTCTCTACCTATTATCTCTAACTGCTGCGGACTTCCGTTAGGCCTCTCGAAACCCCTGTTTGTGGATGAATTGAGATAGAGGTCATGAAGGATTATGTTGACAATCTAAATCATGCTCTGACAATCTAGTAAACTTATTAAAATAAGCTTAATTTATCATTGTTCATGAGAGAGAAATAAGTGGTTAATTTCACATTGTTTAGTGGTACAAATATAGGCTCTTCATTTGAACCAGTTTGCTACAGCAGGAAAATAATCTTGCAGCAGCAGGAAATGTGAATTATTATGTGGATGATAAATAATGGGGTTAGATTTTTCGCAAGGGATAATCAAATCTGACACTTCTAATTGGAAATGATTAACTTCAGAAGCCTTTTTAAACCACAAATACAAGTTCTGCAACAGATTGATCAAATTAAGGTCCTATAACTAAGTGTGATTTTTTTGCTTTTCCTTTATAGTGACATGGAATCTTCCAATGACTGTGTCAAACAGCAAGTCATGGAAACATAGACGTTCTATCACATTTACAGAGAAGTATCATGACATCAAGTGGTTTCACTGATTATTAGAAATCTGCCACATTACAACCTGTGTGGTGACGCTTATTTAAACGCTTCGGAACGTTTGTACACCTCCGTTGTCACGTCACAAGTAAAGGATCATGGGACCCAAAACAAGATGGAAACATTGTTATTTACTCAATGACATCCGCCCTGCCTTCCAAGAAACTGATGACAGAGCTGATCACAAACTATACTTTTTTCCAAAATGGAGAGCACAGCCTTTTCAGCCCAACTAGAGAGGTACCACGCCAAACCCCACGTATGAGCCAGGAGAAAGGTGTCAACTTTCAAGTCTAAACGTCTTCCGATGCATTTTGAATCGATTTGTGTGTTCTCACTGAATGCCTTCTGTTCAGCGCAGGGACCATGTGTGTGTGTATGTGTGGGATGAAGTGTTAATAGCTGCTATAACCTAACCATTGGGGCCCACACAGATTATGAGGTGTTTGTAGTATCTGAGAACCTGACACCTCTGATGGGACGATACAATTCAGTGTACTGTATGTGTGTGTTTCAGTCCTTTGCGTTTTCATGTGGGTGTTATAAACCGTTGCTCATGCTCTTTCTTTTCTTTCATTTTCAAACTTGATTACCTGGAAGTCACATGACACATCAGGCATGCAAGATCCAAATAATCAAATACAATTGCATTCAATGATGCTTATTTAACAATATTACTGGTGAGTATCACTGATGCCCTATGACATTCCCCAGTCCATGCATGCCTTACCTTGGGTTTAACCGTCCTATCCTGAAGTAAGTGTCTCCTCCTGGGCAGGAAAATGGATGCCCAGGAGGTGTGGATGATCCATCATACGCTGAAAGCAGAGGTCATCAGAGAGATGATCACAAGCAAGTGTGTGGGGGGTGTGAGGGAGAGATGGTGTGTGTGTGTGTGTGTGTGTGTGTGTGTGTGTGTGTGTGTGTGTGTGTGTGTGTGTGTGTGTGTGTGTGTGTGTGTGTGTGTGTGTGTGTGTGTGTGTGTGTGTGTGTGTGTGTGTGTGTGTGTGTGTGTGCGTGTGTGCGCATGCGTGTGTATGCGTATGTGTGTGTGTGTGCGCATGCGTGTGTATGCGTATGTGTGTGTGTGTGCGCAGTGGTCCAGAAGCAGAAGATAATCCTAGGTAAAACACTCCCCCACAATGTAGAAAATACTGAGGTCAATTTCAAAACAATAATGTTAAATGTTGCCGTCAACTTCCCTATAGCTAGCCGGTGAGCATCCTATAGAAGTTGTAGAGTGTGCAATGTCTTTGAAAATGAGGCTTATATTCAATGGACGTTTGGACTTACTGTTGCGAATCATCAACAATATTTTGTTCAAGCCTGCTGTGGGAGAAAAACAACCTTAAAATCACCATTACAGGTCTTTAATTCCTCCATCTACTTGTCCGTCTGTACCCTTGGAGCAGCACGGTGCTCTGTATCCCTTTTATCTGGGTCTGATAGGCCGTCTCAGTCCGTTGGCCTTGGGTCACAGAGATCATATCCCAAAACTAGGGGCTGGTGTGACTCGTCGAGAAGTCAACTTCAAAGTGACAATTGTGAAGAATGTCAACGCCACAGGACACTCGCAAAGTTCTTTCAAAACTAGGGGCTGGCTATCGTCAACCAAAACAGAACAGCTAAATAACAAGGCAGTATGGGTTACTGCAATTCAATGATATACTATTTGTGATCAATTGTGGACATCGACGTGTGGAAACCATGTGTTTAATGATATTATATATTTTTCTGAATTTAAATCAGTTGTTGTGGGCATTGTAATTATGAAGTTAGTGAAGCATCTGTGTCATGCTAGTCAACAGGGACATTTTCCTATTTCATTTCACTTCTGCTATTAAATAAAATGAAAATATCAATTATATCAATTTGACCCACGCTGATTTATTTCTTTTTTCTGCAAGTGATTGTTTTTTATTTCCAACTGTATTGAAAGGAATAATGTAATATAATAATATTTAATTAGGCATGGTGCAGTCAACATTATGTCTGAAATTGAACATAACTTTGTCCTGTGGGTATTTAAGTAGATAAATTGAGATGGAGTCGTCTATTGAAAACAGCCTATAGTGACCTTTCTCTTTACTTTCAGTGTCTTCCATATGCCTCCATATTTAATAACTTGTTATGTTGACTTTAGAGGCCTCCAAGGTTGGAAAACAATCAATTTCATACAATGTATTGAGCTGTGCTTACTAAAAGGAGTGTGAAAGTCAGAATGAGACAAAAACAGAACAAATAATTTAGTGAATATACTGTATCTATACTTCTTTGTATCTAGTACTGTGCAATCGCTCCACACTCTGACAAGGTCACTGAGTACAGTGGGTTTCACCTTCGCACATAATCCTTTACACTACAGCAAAAACCTACAATAACACATAGTGTACATTCCAATAACCTTAAGAATACTGTCTTATCTGCAGTAGCCTTCCCTGTATCAGATATTGACAAGGTAAAACTGAGGCCGTCCATGGGAGTCTAGTGGGTAGACTGTGTGGAAGGAAGGAGAGGAAAGAAGAGAAGAGAAGAGTGAAAACAACAGAAAAGAACAGGGCAGAACAGAAGAGAAGGTTGCAGCAGGGTCTGTATTGAGTAATCAGGCAGTTGGCAGGCAGACAGAAGCCCTCCAGTCGAGCTGAACTGCTTAAGGAGCCCTATCTGCTGTTGTTCCCCTCTGCGCTGGCAGCTTATCACCCAGACGGATTTCAGAGGCCATGAACCGTGCAGGAGAGTCCATCCACGTGTGAGAAACCCCAGTGCTCTCTCTCTCTCTCTCTCTCTCTCTCTCTCTCTCTCTCTCTCTCTCTCTCTCTCTCTCTCTCTCTCTCTCTCTCTCTCTAAGAGTAGCCTACCCCCTGCCACGGAAAAACAAAAATAACTCCTCACAGCCCACGTCACCGTGAGAAAAACAAGTGAGAAAATAGTGTTTTTCTCCTCCTGTTAGTGCCAGGAAGGGAGGAGGGTAAGATATTGTCTTCCCAAAAACATGCATGGATATGTCTTCAGCCAGGGCTGTGAGAGATTCTCCCCAAAGGGAAGAGTCACGACACGCTGACTGGCTCCATGTCAATAGTGAATACACGCACTCACTCACTGACTTACTCACTGACTCACTCACTGACTCACTCACTCACTGACTCACTCACTGACTCACTCACTGACTCACGCACGCACGCACTCACTCACTGACTCACTCACTGACTCACTGACTCACTCACTGACTCACTCACTGACTCACTCACTCACTCACTCACTGACTCACTGACTCACTCACTGACTCACGCACGCACTCACTCACTGACTCACTCACTGACTCACTGACTCACTCACTGACTCACTCACTCACTCACTCACTCACTGACTCACTCACTCACTCACTCACTCACTCACTCACTCACTGACTCACTCACTCACTCACTCACTGACTCACTCACTGACTCACTCACTCACTCACTCACTCACTCACTCACTCACTCACTCACTGACTCACTCACTGACTCACTCACTCACTCACTCACTCACAGACACACAAAAACACACACACACACACTGTACACCCTCCTAACACCTGCCCTCTGAAGGTGCTCTCTGATTAATCCCAACATTAATTATTGACTGAGTTTAATTTGAAAGGCAGAAGGACTGTAAGCCAGGAGACCCTGCTTTAAATAATGTATACGGCCCATTCAGAGGTAATCATATTGTCATTGATTAATATACATCGGTGCAGCCGAGCATACCTGATGTGTGTGGGAGCTAGGGTTGAGCTAGGAGCTAGGGTTAAGCTAGGAGCTAGGGTTGAGCTAGGAGCTAGGGTTGAGCTAGGAGCTAGGGTTGAGCTAGGAGCTAGGGTTGAGCTATCAGCTAGGCTATGAAGATGGATATGATAGAGCTTAAAGCAAGGAGCTACGGTGTCAAGCTGGGGAGCATCTCCAGGGTCCTGTCCTCCTTGTCTGATGTTTCCATCACAGTTTAGAGCAGGCAATGCATGGGGGCACTCCACTGCTATCATCTGAGTGGATAACACTAGGAGCCCTGGAGAATGACAATAACCAGAGAGGAGATGGAGGGAGTGGAGGAGGTAGAGGGTTGGATGAGACAAGGAGACAAAGGAGGGAGAGAAGGAGAGTGAGAGACATGGAAGGGTAGGAGAGGGAAGACTTGAAGGAGGAGAGATAGCGTGAGAGAGAGAGAAGGGTGAGGCAAGGAGAGAGAGTTGAGGGAGGGAGAGAGATGAGGCAGTTATTAAACAAGAGATATACTAGTTATATACACTTACTATGAAGTAGTAATGACCAGATGGAGAGAGAAAGCAAGAGGACGCCACCACTGATATAACCTTCCAAATCAGTATATTCTGTCCCTGTAGAATTTCCCCTCTAAATGTTTATTTGTTTTACCTACAGTACATCGATCTACTCATCGAAGGTGAGAAACGTTTCCAGTGGCAGGGAGAGAAAGAAGTGCTAAGTAAAAGCCCAGTTGGATTCATATGGGAGTAGTGAGGTAGTGTATAGTTGAGGATTCTCTGCCTGACAGACTGAGGGATCAACATGGTAATATATTCCTGTGCTCCGGCACTCCCCTGCACTCCTGCTGACGTCCAAATGCAGATGTCATGTCACCTACGTTTAGTTTAGACAAACAGAGGTGTACTTGGAGAGGAGAAAGAGGAGTCAGACGCTGAGGCTGTGCTGCTCAATGAAAAATTCATACGCTTCTCGTTAGTGAGACGCCAGTCAAAGTATACGGGCAGCAGGGTAGCCTAGTGGTTAGCGCATTGGGCTAGTAACCGAAAGGTTGCAAGTTTGAATCCCCGAGCTGACAAGGTACAAATCTGTCATTCTGCCCCTGAACAAGGCATTTAGCCCACTGCTCCTAGGCCATCATTGAAAATAAGAATTTGTTCTCAACTGACTTGCCTGGTTAAATTTATACAGGGTTTAGTTTAGTTTAGGACATGAAGCAATTATAGACCCACAACGCAGAGCACAAGAGTATTCTGACAGACATAAACATTGATTACACACCTAGGTACCGGAGCAACAAGTCAAGGTCCAAAAGGCTCCCTAACAGCTTCTACCCATAAGACTGCTGAACAACTAATCAAATGGCCACCCAGGCTATTCGACATACCACCCCCCCTTTGTTTTTACACTGCTGCTACTTGCTGTGTATAATCTGTGCATAGTTACTTTACCACTACCTACATGTCAAAATTACCTCCACCCTGTATATAGCCTTGTTATCATACTTTTATTGTGTTACATTTTATGTTTAATTTTGGGGGGTTTATTTAGTAAACATTTTCTTAACTCTATTTTCTTAAAACTGCATTGTTGGTTTTAAGGGCAGACACACACACACACACACACACACACACACACACACACACACTGACGCACACACACTCACTTGGAAGAACACTACTCCATCAAGCAGACAAAACCCACTCCAGTGGCCCCTCCATCTCCCTCCAGGAGATTGTGAAAGCTTTGGCAAGCCTGAGTGAAGATGTTGTTTTTGTTAATACATAAAGATTAGGAAACAGACTCCAGTCTAAATCCCCCCTCCCTTCTTTCCCTCTATATCACTCATTCCTTCTCTCCCTCTCTCTTTCTCTCTTTCTCTTTCTCTCTCACCCTCCATCTATCTATCTCCCTGGCAGGAGAGTTAGCCTAGTAAGACAGCTCTTCTTCCCCAGATGAGCTTTTCCTCCCCAGCTCTTCTTCCCCCCCCCCGGTTTCGTTCCTCCCAGCTTCTTTCTTAAACTGTAAGTAGATTCTCCCTGACAGCACGTGTTGTGTTTTACACTTGAAAGAGGCATAAGCACAGCATACTCTGGATTCACAAAATGCCAGAGGAACAGAATCAGACTCTTACCCAATCTGAGTGCACTAGACAAGTTGAGCAACATGCCATGACCCTGCCAATGGTTTCAATCACTGTCAGTGAGATATGCATTTCTGTGCTCACCATCTAGGATGTCAGTTACATAGCGCTAACCACACTGACAACATGTTAAGAGGTGTGCAGTTTTCTAGGAGGGAAATAGCGACTGAAGTGGGAGGTTTAGAGAAGGGCCTCTTATCTCCATCTTGTGGTGTTTGGAGTTGAGGCGTGTAAGAGATGGGGGAGAAGCAGATTATCACCAATGACTGAGTGAGGCCTTATGTCCTTGATTAGATCTGTTCAGAATTGAGGAGACGTTAAAGAAAGTGTTTGTGGAAAAAAGTTCAAGAAAAAAATGAGAACAACATAGACAGCTGCTATTGAAACCATTATCAATAAAAAAACTATTGTTAGGGATGTTTGACTAAATGTTGTCCACTATACTAATGTGACTGTCTTGGCAACTCATTCATACATAGAAAGAAGACAGTGGTAATTTACCCCTTTTGGCTCAACCCACAGCCAGAGCATCAGTGGTCGTCCCCTTCTCTCCTCATACTCTTTCTTCCATCATCACAGCCTTAACCTCCGTCAACTCTCCTTCTACCCAGAGCCAGAGCATCAGTGGTCGTCCCCTTCTCTCCTCATACTCTTTCTTCCATCATCACAGCCTTAACCTCCGTCAACTCTCCTTCTACCCACAGCCAGAGCATCAGTGGTCGTCCCCTTCTCTCCTCATACTCTTTCTTCCATCATCACAGCCTTAACCTCCGTCAACTCTCCTTCTACCCACAGCCAGAGCATCAGTGGTCATCCCCTTCTCTCCTCATACTCTTTCTTCCATCATCACAGCCTTAACCTCCGTCAACTCTCCTTCTACCCACAGCCAGAGCATCAGTGGTCATCCCCTTCTCTCCTCATACTCTTTCTTCCATCATCACAGCCTTAACCTCCGTCAACTCTCCTTCTACCCACAGCCAGAGCATCAGTGGTCATCCCCTTCTCTCCTCATACTCTTTCTTCCATCATCACAGCCTTAACCTCCATCAACTCTCCTTCTACCCTCAAGCCTCGGGGCACTCCAGCCCGCCCCTGGAGGGAGGGAAGGTTTTTATCATCCAAAGTGAGAAAGAGAGAAATGAGGCAGAATCACATCAAAAGAAACAACAGCAGCACATCAAGAGGTTCTGATGCAACAATGGGCATGCCATAAGCACCACCTCCATCACCCACCTGAGTCACAAAGGCACATCTTAGACAATCACGGGCTTCAAAGCAGCCTCGCGGCGGACCAAAGTGCAGCCGGCGTAATCTAATTGTCATTGTATTGCCTTCTGATGTAAAAGGCTGCTCTTTTCAGGGCTTCTGAAAAGGGCGGGAGTATGGATGAATAGGTCTCAGGCAACTGCCGGAGACCTTAACCCGATTTAAGAGAGTTAAAAGGAGTCTGGTATGGTATTAAGCTGCACTTTGGGGTGACTGTGTTATTCAGACTTCACAATGGGCCTCTGTTAGAGTGGTGGTGCACTGTAGTTATTATCATAGCCTTGGAAATATACCCATCTCATCTCAGAGGAAAGGTGTCCCAAGCCAAACGAATACAGGGAGACACACACAGACACATGCACACGCACACACACACACACACACACACACACACACACACACACACACACACACATATGTACACACACATGTTGGTATGTTTCTAGTGTGAGGGGGACAAGAAGCCTCTCTTCCTCTGTCTCTGACTGAGCACTTTAATGGTATTCAGCACGCTGCGTATTTAACACCCACCCCGATTACATATGAAAAGGAGAACATTCACTGAGCTAATTCCAACACGATGGACTGTTAGACGTTCAGATGAATTCATTATTTCATGGGATTTGAATCACTCCCGGATCCTTTGTAGGTCATGTCTGTATCACTGATTATATGGCTATGTCTATTCCTGGCATTGGACATATGATCTTATAAGAAGGACAATAATGGTTGTAGTAACTGTTATCATCGTTGCACTGTAATACATGTAATCTTTATGATAAATCATATCTGATCATGATAGATACATCACATCATTTTAAAGGACTTTCAACATGTGGGCCCTCTGTCCATCCAACCATCCATCAATTAATTATGTAATTCATTGTTTCATTTATTTACCCTTCCGTCCATCCTTCTGTCTATCCTTCCATCCATCCATTCTTCCATCTGTCCATCCATCCATCCTGTGCTCCTCTATATGTGAAGATAGATTGTGTTTTAGTGAAGGACAACAATTCCTCCCTGGTAGACAGAGGAACAGTGTCAGGCTGCTCTTAATGCCCAGGGAGAAAGCACACCTGCATGTCTGACTCTGTGCTATGGCACTGCCCCGCATCCATCTGCACTTAGCCGTAGCCTCCTCCTTCATTAGCCAATGGCACCTTTAGCTTATGGCCGGGGCAGCGGCAATGTCTATATCATAATTAAATTTATGAAGAAGAGCCACTTGGTATGCTAGCTGTGCGGCAGCTAGGTCCCCGCGCTCAGAGAAACCCACACGCTCTCTTTTATAGATTGCATAATGGCTTGCATGAAAATGGTTTCACACTAACATAAATCAAATGTCAAAATACAACCGGAGCAAGACAATTCCCATGGCGTGCATACACACACATAGAAACACAAATACCTGTACATGTGCACACGCACACAAGCATGCACATGAGCACGCGCACGCACACACACACACACACACACACACACACACACACACACACACACACACACACACACAAAGGAGCCAGCCATCCAGAGAGCTCACAGCCCCTGCTTATGCAGATCCATGTAGTACTTAATAGCATACATAATAATTTATTAAGAAATGTTAAATATTCATCAATATTAAATTAATCATTTATAGCAGATCTTTAAATTAAAGGGTGTCCTTGAAGTTGCAGATGTGAGGAGTGTCTTCTGCAAAGAGGCAATCCCCCGCGGACATCTTATATCTCTGATGTACAACACTGCTATTGTTTAATGAGTATCCCACTTTGATACATCCAGCCCTTTAAAGAAAAGGAAGGAAAACACACACATGCACAGAACAAATGTCACAGTAAAAGTCATTCATCGCTAGTGCAATAATTAACATAATCACACTGCGTGAAAACACACTGTTTTAAAGATACAGTGTGTGTCGGTCTGAAATCAGAAAGAGAGAAAGAAGAAGAAGAAGGAGGAAGTCAACTTCCAAATGGTAGTATGCTCCCTACTCCTGATCTTTCTTCCTCATCCCCTTCTCCCCCCTCTACCTCCCCCCTCTCTCGTTCTAGCTCGATCTCTCTCTCAAGGTTACTGATGATTCTCGTCATCCTGCTTGTTTTCAGTAAAACGTGTTCACAGGACGAACGGCATTGGAGTCATACATGTATTTGCAGCAGCAAAGAATTGAATCCACTTACAATAGTCAAACAATTCTTAAATCAAAGTTAGACTACCATTGGTAAATACAGTATGACCGCTGTGTGTTGAAGAAACCCCAGCCCCATGCGGTGTCCATGGAGTCATGAAAGCATGAGAACATATGTGTCCATCCAGTGTCTTTAGAGGAGTTGAAGGTAAGAGAGGGGAAGGACGCGGCGCTCTGCCAGGGGACGCCGGCTGGTGAGACACACGGTTACACAGCAGCCTAGCGTCATGTCACACCTGTCCCCATGCGCTAACCACAACCTCCCATTCACCGGGTCACCTGAGCCCTCTCCTTCCACACCTGTCCCCACACGTTAACCACAACCTCCCATTCACAGGGTCACCTGAGCCCTCTCCTTCCACACCTGTCCCCACACGTTAACCACAACCTCCCATTCACAGGGTCACCTGAGCCCTCTCTTTCCACACCTGTCCCCACACGTTAACCACAACCTCCCATTCACCGGGTCACCTGAGCCCTCTCCTTCCACACCTGTCCCCACACGTTAACCACAACCTCCCATTCACAGGGTCACCTGAGCCCTCTCCTTCCACACCTGTCCCCACACGTTAACCACAACCTCCCATTCACCGGGTCACCTGAGCCCTCTCCTTCCACACCTGTCCCCACACGTTAACCACAACCTCCCATTCACAGGGTCACCTGAGCCCTCTCCTTCCACACCTGTCCCCACACGTTAACCACAACCTCCCATTCACCGGGTCACCTGAGCCCTCTCCTTCCACACCTGTCCCCACACGTTAACCACAACCTCTCATTCACCGGGTCACCTGAGCCCTCTCTTTCTACACCTGTCCCTATACGTTAACCACAACCTCCCATTCACAGGGTCACCTGAGCCCTCTCCTTCCACACCTGTCCCCACACGTTAACCACAACCTCCCATTCACCGGGTCACCTGAGCCCTCTCTTTCTACACCTGTCCCTACACGTTAACCACAACCTCCCATTCACAGGGTCACCTGAGCCCTCTCCTTCCACACCTGTCCCCACACGTTAACCACAACCTCCCATTCACCGGGTCACCTGAGCCCTCTCCTTCCACACCTGTCCCCACACGTTAACCACAACCTCCCATTCACAGGGTCACCTGAGCCCTCTCCTTCCACACCTGTCCCCACACGTTAACCACAACCTCCCATTCACCGGATCACCTGAGCCCTCTCCTTCCACACCTGTCCCCACACGTTAACCACAACCTCCCATTCACAGGGTCACCTGAGCCCTCTCCTTCCACACCTGTCCCCACACGTTAACCACAACCTCCCATTCACAGGGTCACCTGAGCCCTCTCCTTCCACACCTGTCCCCACACGTTAACCTCTTGGATCTCTAGGGGCGCTATTTCATTTTTGGATAAAAAACGTTCCCGTTTTAAGCGCAATATTTTGTCACGAAAAGATGCTCGACTATGCATATTATTGACCGTTTTGGAAAGAAAACACTCTGAAGTTTCAGAATCTGCAAAGATATTGTCTGTAAGTGCCCCAGAACTCATTCTACAGGCGAAACCAAGATGATACGTCAACCAGGAAATGAGCAGAATCTCTGAAGCTCTGTTTTCCATTGTCTCCTTATATGGCTGTGATTGCGCAAGGAATGAGCCTACACTTTCTGTCATTTCCCCAAGGCGTTTGCAGCATTGTGACGTATTTGTAGGCATATCATTGGAAGATTGACCATAAGAGACTACATTTTCCAAGTGTCCGCCTGGTGTCCCTGCGTCGAAATTGGAGCGTAAAGCCAGGTGCAATTATTTTTCCATTTGAGAGCAAGGAGAAACCAGGCTTCCACGAAGGATATATCATCGAAGAGATATGTGGAAAAACACCTTGAGGATTGATTCTAAACCACGTTTGCCATGTTTCAGTCGATATTATGGAGTTAATTTGGAAAAAAGTTCGCGTTTTGAGGGCTGAATTTTTGTTGTTTTTTTTTGTTTTTTTTGGTAGCCAAATGTGATGTACAAAACGGAGCTATTTCTAATACACAAAGAATCTTTTTGGAAAAACTGAGCATCTGCTATCTAACTGAGAGTCTCCTCATTGAAAACATCAGAAGTTCTTCAAAGGTAAGTTATTTTATTTGAAGGCTTTACTTGTTTTTGTGATAGTTGCCTGCTAAATGCTAACGCTAATGCTAACGCTAAATGCTACGCTAGCTAGCTACTGTTACACAAATGATTGTTTTCCTATGGTTGAAAAGCATATTTTGAAAATCTGAGATGACAGTGTTGTTAACAAAAGGCTAAGCTTGAGAGATAGCATATTTATTTCATTTCATTTGCGATTTTCATGAATAGTTAACGTTGCGTTATGGTAATGAGCTTAGGTCTATAAATAGAATCCCGGATCCGGGTTTGGTCGTCGCAACAGGTTAACCACAACCTCCCATTCACCGGGTCACCTGAGCCCTCTCTTTCTACACCTGTCCCTACACGTTAACCACAACCTCCCATTCACAGGGTCACCTGAGCCCTCTCCTTCCACACTTGTCCCCACACGTTAACCACAACCTCCCATTCACCGGGTCACCTGAGCCCTCTCTTTCTACACCTGTCCCTACACGTTAACCACAACCTCCCATTCACAGGGTCACCTGAGCCCTCTCTTTCTACACCTGTCCCTACACGTTAACCACAACCTCCCATTCACAGGGTCACCTGAGCCCTCTCTTTCTACACCTGTCCCCACACGTTAACCACAACCTCCCATTCACAGGGTCACCTGAGCCCTCTCTTTCTACACCTGTCCCCATGCGCTAACCACAACCTCCCAACCTCCCTTACAAGAAAATATAGGAAAAAAAACACAACCTCCCATTCACTCGGGTCACCTGAGCCCTCTCCTTCCACACCTGTCCCCACACGTTAACCACAACCTCCCATTCACAAGGTCACCTGAGCCCTCTCCTTCCACACCTGTCCACACAACCTCCCATTCACAGGGTCACCTGGGCCCTCTTCTTCCACACCTGTCCCCACACGTTAACCACAACCTCCCATTCACCGCCTCACCTGGGACCTATTCTTCCATACCTGTCCCAACACGTTAGCCACAACCTCCCATTCACCGCCTCACTTGGGACCTATTCTTCCATACCTGTCCCAACACGTTAACCACAACCTCCCATTCACCGCCTCACCTGGGCCCTATTCTTCCATACCTGTCCCCACACATTAACCACAACCTCCCATTCACCGGGTCACCTGGGCCCTCTTCTTCCACACCTGCCCCCACACGCTAACCACAACCTCCCATGCACTGGGTCACCTGAGCCCTCTCCTTCCACACCTGTCCCCAAACGTTAACCACAACCTCGCATTCACTGGGTCACCTGAGTCCTCTCCTTCCACACCTGTCCCCCACCTCACCCCCTCACCCACCCACCCACAGGTACAGCTGGACCCCCTCTGTGGTGGCAGGTAGCCTAGTGGTTAGAGCGTTGGACTAGTAACCGAAAGGTTGCAAGATTGAATCCCTGAGCTGACAAGGTAAAAATCTGTCGTTCTGCCCCTGAACAAGGCAGTTAACCCACTGTTCCCCGGTAGGCCGTCATTGAAAATAAGAATTGGTTCTTAACTGACTTGCCTGGTTAAATAAAGGTAAAAATAAAAATAGGCGCAGCAAGGTTAGAACATAGAGACGAGCACTAATGTCAAGGTGACACAAGTGCAGTACTGTATGATAGCCAATGTAAGAATGGAATACCTCAGGTGAATCACATTGGCTTGATATGAGTTTATTTTCGTACAAACAGCGATATTCCCCCATTACCATTGGTGTAAAAATGCTTTGAAGTACCTAAGTCGTTTTTTGGGGCATCTGTACCTCACTTTTATTCCACTACATTCCTAAAGAAAATAATGTACTTTTTACTGCTTACATTTTCCCTGACACACAAAAGTACTCATTACATTTTGAATGCTTAGCAGAACAAGAAAATGGTTCCATTCACACACTTTTCTAGAGAACATCCCTGGTCATCCCTACTGCCTCTGATCTGGAGGACTCACTAAACACAAATGCTTCATTTGTAAATTATGTCTGTGTTGGAGTTTGCTATTTGTCAATTAAAAACAAGAAAATCGTGCCATCTTAATATAAGGAGTTTGAAAGCATTTCTACTTTTATATTTTAGCAATTACATGTACTTTTGATACTTAAGTATATTTAAAACCAAATACTTTTAGACTTTTTCTCAAGATGTATTTTACTGGATGACTTTCACTTTTACTTGAGTCACTTTTACTTGAGTATGACAATGCGTTACTTTTCCACCACTGCCCATCTTCTTTCTCAGTAACTCCTCTCCAGCTCGATGCCCCGGGACGGAAGGTTTAAATAAGCAGGCCCGTTGTCCCAGTTTGGGGTTATAATAGTGAGAGGTTCGGCGTGAGGTTCGTCAAAAAGCGGCTTATAAAAGATTACACCTCCATGATAGCAACTCTTCAGGAGATAATTAATTGCGCGGGCCTCTCTCACTACTCCCTAAGCCTGCTTATTAGAGGGCTTACATTTACATCAGGGCTCATCTTATCTCTCCCATTTACACAGTACTGAGTTAGAGGAAGACTGCACACCCATGTTTGATTCTGCCCTTAAACTCACACAGCTCTGGATCATTGCGGTTGAGATGCAGTGAGAAAGGCACACTAAACCCATGGCCTAAGGGATTGAAAAGTTTTTGTGAAATGTATTACTCCAATCAGAGGATTGAAGTAAGACGTTTCTTTTATTGATGAAAGCCAATAGCAGGCGAGTCGTTAGATAAAAGGGGTCTTATAGGCCTGATTGGTTAGGATGATCAAATCCTGATTGTTTTTGGTAGAGTTTAGGATCATTTCATGTAACTGGAGATAACTGACACAAGGTTCCCTGTTCATGTAGTATCACATAATTTCCTTGTGCACTAAAACCAACTGCAATATTGTAATAGATCATCAAGCTAAATTAAAACAAAATACAATGGCATGTTTCAAGATAATAATTTTATTGTTTAACTGAATGCAACTAGGTTATTTGTATGACCACCCAACATGTTAGAGTATGACAAGAGAATATGTAATGATAGTTGAAACTCTGATTAAGGGCCATACCATAAGGTCCTACTCACTAAATAAGGGCCATACCTTACATAATAAAGTCCAACTATCTGACTAAGGGCCAAATCATACGTAGTAAAGGTATACTCTATTATTAAGGGCCATACCATACATAGAAAAGTCCTACTTTCTGATTAAGGGCCATAGCATACATGGAAAGGTCCTACTTTCTGATGAAGGGCCATATCATACATAGTAAGGACCTACTCTCTGATGAAGGGTCATATCATACATGGTAAGGTCCTACTCTCTGATGAAGGGTCATATCATACATGGTAAGGTCCTACTCTCTGATGAAGGGTCATATCATACATGGTAAGGTCCTACTCTCTGATTAAGGGCCATATCATACATGGTAAGGTCCTACTCTCTGATTAAGGGCCACAACATACATGGTAAGGTCCTACTCTCTGATGAAGGGCCATATCATACATGGTAAGGTCCTACTCTCTGATGAAGGGCCATATCATACATGGTAAGGTCATACTCTCTGATTAAGGGCCATCTCATACATACCCAGGTTCTACTCTCTGATTAGGAGCCATACCATACATAGTAAGGTTCTACTCTCTGATTACGGGCCATACCATACATAGTAAGGTTCTACTCTCTGATTAGGAGCCATACCATACATAGTAAGGTTCTACTCTCTGATTACGGGCCATACCATACATAGTAAGGTTCAACTCTCTTATTTATGGCATTACCATACATAGTAAGGTCCTTCTATCTGATTAAGGGCCATAACAAACATTGTAAGGTCCTACTCGCTGATTAAGGGCCATATCATACATAGTAAGGTCCTACTCTATGAAGCCTGTATAAATCAGGCCAATATCCCTAGAAAGAGGAACACAGTAGCCTATATCCACTGGTAAAATAGCACCCAGCCCAGGGCTAACTCTGATTGAATGTTTTATCACAGACAATCCTGAGTGCTGGAAAAAATAACTAATGCATTCATCCCTGTTCAAGTAAAGCACTGTGACAACCATGTAATTCTTCCCAGATTTTCCCTTTCATACTACTTTGATTTGTCATGTTATTTCAGTCTCTTTAATCCCTCTTTCCTCCATCCCTCTTTTCTTCCCTCGTTCACAGAATGCTTGATATCAGTGTGCAGTAATTCACTTATTGAGTATCCTGCCTCAGTCGTGTCATGGCAGGGCGACGGGAGTAATTCGGCGCTCTGCCGTGGTAAAAGGATACAGTAAGTAGGTGTCCAGGGCAGCTTAGGGGGGGCACAGAGATCCATCAGAGTGGCGTATATGATGGATCGCGCCAGCGTCCGGGATGAATAGACATGCAACGCAAAACACATGGAGACCAAAATAGGAGGAGGAATATACATTACATCCATTTAATCATCCACTGCCACGCGTGTGTTACTGTAGCGACACAGGCAGGCCACGCTCTGCTCTACTTTCCCTTTCTACCTCACTCTCTCTCTCTCTCCCTTTCTCTCTTTCTTTCCCTCTCTCTCCCTCTCTCTCCCGCTGCCTTCAAAGGCCTCAGCCAGATTGATTATGTACAGGAGAGCAACAAGCAGAGACACAGAACACCTGCCAAGGAGAGGATGCTGCACGCTTTTTCACCATGCCACAAAAAAACTACTGGAAGACGACAGTGAGAAAAAAGAGAAAGAGAAAAAGCCGTTTGCTTCATAACAATACTGGGTAGAATCGTGTGACTTAGTAATAGAAAAAGCATCAAGGATATTCTCCTCTCATCATCGTGAATATAATATCCAATAGGCCAGGGCACTCAAACCCTGTTCCTGGAGAGCTACTGTCCTGCAACTCTAATCTATAACCTGATTCTAACAATTAGCTGGTTGATAAGCTGAACCAGGTTAGTTCCAACTGGGATTGGACCGAAAATCTACAAGAGCATAGCTCTCCAGGAACAGTATCCCCTGCAATAGTCCTACATGCTGTATGTTAGCTTTTCCACTGGTGTGGTGCTGAAGAGAGATAGGAGAACTCACACAACAGCATTTTATTGAACCTTTATTTAACAGTTAAGAACAAATGATTATTTACAATGATGGCCTAGGAACAGTGGGTTAACTGCCTTGTTCAGGGGTAGAACAACAGATTTTTACCATGTCAGCTCGGGGATTTGATCTAGCAACCTTTTGGTTACTGGCCAAGCGCTCTAACCACTAGGCTACCTGTCGCTCAAGCATGACAAACGAGAACCGTCAGTGTGTTGCCACGTCGGGGGACCAGAGAGCTGAGAGTTCAGTGGGGAATTGAGGTGAAATGTCAAAGGATATCTAAGTTTACACAGCTGCAGGGCAGAGGATCCCAGAATCCCTCGCTACTGTCTGACGGAGGAGGGTAAAGAAGGCCATTAGGAAGGAATACCAAAACATGGAAAAGAGATGAGGCGCTGGGTGGGTTGGGGGTCTCATCACCATCTCCTGCAGGTAATTGCCTTCACACCCAAGTCCTGGTTTAACCTCCAGGTTGAAAGACTCAACACCTTTTAGACTTCCGTATAAAACACCACCACCAAGGTCAACCTGAAGAAATGTCTTAATGCGCTGAGTTTTGCATGAATAAGAGAGAAGGTCAATGATTAAGGCGACAATACAGCAAACTCTTAAGATTTTTCTCACAACAAAATCTGTTGTGCATGACTGGCATTGTTGTCAGTGTGTGTGTTGTATGCTGACAGTATTCGTTGTTTGTCTGATGTAGCGTATGTCCTAATATGTACACCGTACTGCTCGTATGCATTCAGCGCTATCAATGCAAACATCTCCTTCTTGGCCCATTTTGACGAGAACTGTCCTACATGTCAAGGCTGACACCAAAGTACAGGCCTTCCCTCCCCTCCCGAGACCAACAAAACACTGAACGTTTCAACTCACTGTGTTCCCTGTTTAAAGTTGGGATTTTGAAGGACTCCAGCCTAACTCAAGATGAAGGGGGAAACAGCAGATTGAGGGAAATGGGGAGGATGAGAGGAGATCAAGACTGTACAACTTGAAAAGACACTTTCGATAAAGGAGAGCAAAGTCCCTTTTATGTTTCTTTCATGAGAGGATGAAGACATAGGAACCACTCAGATATTCCAATATACATGGTGAGGTTGTGGTGCTCTTTCTTCCAGATTCAGTACCCCTCACCACTCATAAATATACATGAGACATATGTAAATTATATTTCACAGATCTTTTTTTAATGTGTATGTTGCATTTAGCCATGTGTGATTGTTATTCAACTTTTCTTTTCATAGTATATTATATCCAGTGGTAAAACAAATGAATCTGTCCATTTTTGGGGATCTACAAAGCAAAAACATCCTGTTGAAATGACTATGAAGGAGGTTAGGTTATTTTCTACACCAATAAGCTCTGTAGTATCTGAGGTAGTGGTGGGTTAACCGTCTTTTGACTCCAAGGCATGGTGGAGCCTCTCTGCCAGCCGGACCCACAGACTCCCCCTCACCTCTGGTTGCTCATCTGGGGAAGATCTGGGGCCAAGAGAGGCGGGAGATGGGAGAGAGGGGAGGGGCTGGATGAAAAACGAGGATGTCACAACATTGTTGCAAGGTTAGCACTGGCACTAATGGAGCTGTGCTGGGGCAGGGCGCCCCGAGGATCGACCCCGCCAAGGGAGGGCATGTACGAGTCCAAGATAAACTACTGTTGGGGGTATGGCACTGCCCCAAGCCCCACCACTGCCCACTAAGCTAGCACACACGCATGCAGACACACACACAGACACACCCTCAGATTTATCTGACCATCACATCCAGCTCTGAGAGATCCCCTTTGTTCATAAAGAATGGAGTTTGACACAGCACTATTCACTGTTTATATTAACACTCTTACTGGCTTCTTACAGGGTTAGGGTTAGAGTGGGGGCCTATCTATCAGGGGATCGTTTTGATATTCTGTTTGACACTGTCACATACTCTCATTTTGGAACTATTCCATCTAATACTCAGAAACGTGATGCTTGAGGTAAATGATCGATCATTGGACAAAAACATTGTTTTTATTCCACTCACCCTTTAATCCGTCTGTCTGACAAATCAAGTGAGCCCTCCTGTAGTGCTGTCATTGTGCTATAATAGCAGGAAACATCTCACTTAAACTGGCAAACCTAATTGAACTATTGATCTAATTGCAGATCAGGAGACAGAGAGCGAGAGGAGACCACTTTACGGTTCACATTTCAGGAACTCTCTGCCAAGCCGTACTGCTGCTGTCTAGCCTCATCATCTACATGGGAACATGCTCGCCGCAGTCCTCCCCAGTTCAACTACACAGATCATTTTAACACAGGGAGATGGTTCCTGAAGAGAAGAGCTCAGAGGTGCCACAGCAGACAGTCATGGGAAAAATTAGCGAGATTAATGAAAAAGACATGCAATTGTTTGACATGGTGTTCTCCTACAGTGTTGAGGTAGACAGATGAAATGAGCGGACAGGGGGTTAATTAAAGGGATAGGGGGACAGGTTTAGGGGTGACACACCCCGGAACCTGATGGTCCCCCTGTCACATCGGATTCAGCTTGGACTCAACTTGGACAAAGATGGCCGTGTTTTGGCAGTGCAGCGACAATATTAATGACTAGTTTATGTCTGTTTGGCTATGCTCGTTCAGAGCCAGAGAGGGAGAAAGGGAAAAGAGGGAGAATCTCTCCCAGCAGAGCTTTAAGGAGCTCCACTTCCTGCCAGGAGAGGAAAGGAATGCTGACATCTCCCTGTTGGCAGCTCATAGGCATTTTTGATTGGTCAAGAGGGGATATGGAGGTCAGTACTCTATGCTTTGATTGGACAAGGAAGGATATGGAGAGGTCATCGTGAAGTGTTCTCATGCCTTTTAGGAGCCGGGGTAGATGGGTGACTGGAGATATGACAATAATTAGGAAAGAACGGAGGGAAGAAGGGATGAGGGAGGGAAGGAGGATCATATGGCCTGAGAGGAGAAAAGCGAATGAGAAGAGTGTACGCATGAGTGCTTAGAGTTTGGCTCGAAACAAATCTGTGGAATCTCTCTCTTTCTCTCTCTTGGTCTCCTCATATATTATTTTCATTACTATAATATTTATGTGAAAAAAACAGCTTCAGATACATACACACCACAGGACCAAAAGTATGTGAACACCTGCTCGTTGAACATCTCATTCCAAAATCATGGGCATTAATACGGAGTTGGTCTCCACTTTGCTGCTATAACAGCTTCCATTCATCTGGGAAGGATTTCCTCTAGATGTTTGAACATTGATGCGGGGACTTGCTTCCATTCAGCCACAAGAGTATTAGTGAGGTTGGGCACTGATGTTGGGCAGGTAGGCCTGGCTCAAAGTCGGCGTTCCAATTCATACCAAAGGTGTTCGAGGGGGTTGAGGTCACGGCTCTGTGCAGGCCAGTCAAGTTCTTCCACACCAATCTCGAATAACCATTAAATTACCATTACTGTATGGACCTCACTTTGCACACAGGGGCATTGTCATGCTGAAACAGGAAAGGGCCTTGCCCAAACTGTTGCCACAAATTTGGAAGCACAGACTCATCTAGAATGTAATTGTATGCTGTAGCTTAAAAATTATCCTGCACTGGAACTCAGGGGTCTAGCCTGAACCATGAACAACATCCCCATACCATTATTCCTCCTCCACCAAACTTTACAGTTGGCACCAGTGGAGGTGCCTCCTCAGAGGAAGGTGAGGACCATCCTCTTCAGTGAATTTCACTTAAAAAAATGTTTTTGTAAAACATTTAAAAAGTTATCATTTTTAGAAAAAACTATACTAAATATAATCACGTCACTAAATAAGTTATTAAAAAACACTATTTTGCAAATAAGGTCTAGAGTAGTCTCAACAGCACTCTGTAGGGTAGCACTATGGGGTAGCCGGAGGACAGCTAGCTTCCGTCCTCCTATGGTTACATTGACTTCAATACAAAACCTAGGAGGCTCATGGAGGCTAGTCCTTCCATAGACGAACACGGTAATTATGACTACTTCCGGAGGACATCCTCCAACCTATTAGAGATATTGCAGCATGAACTGCCATGTTGTCTACCCAATCAAAGGATCAGAGAATGAATCTAGTACTGAAAGCATCAGCTAGTACTGCAGTGCATATATTATAGTGAGTAGTAAACTCAAAGAGAGAGAAAGACAATAGTTAAACAATTTGGAACAAATTAATTTCTTATAATTCCAAAATGAAGGAGAAGCAAGAGAGAAACAGGAGGGAGAGAGATATTTCGTAATTTGTTTCACTTTCAGTTTCACTTATCTAGCAAATGCAGCTAGCTAGTTTAGCCTACTGAAACACCCTGCTCAAACAGAGGGATGCTATGTAAGTTAGCTGGCTATGACTATCCAACACAACACTGGAACTCTTCCAAGTCAAAGTAAGCTTTTGGTTTTAAAAATGTATTGCCACCGAGGCCTGCCGGTGTAACTGCTTACTGACTGACATTGTAACGTTACTGTATTATTGTAGTGGGTATACTAACGTGTTAGTTCTATTAGCTGTGCTGACTATGATGTTACTTTAGCTAATGTGTGCTGTGTGTAGCGGTTTGGCATGTAAAGTTTTTTTTGCCTGGTCAGATACAGGTTGTTGTGCATCGCTGTCCAAAAGCGAAGGGAAAAGGTGAGGGGTGGAGAGTTCATAGATGCTAGAAGGAATACAACGTGGCTGCTATGAAATGTAACTGGGTTTAAGCCTGATCGGGGTGTATTCATTCCGCTGATTCTGTAGAAAAGCATTTCTTAAATAGAAGCAAATGGAACAAAACGGGGATAAACATTCCTGAATTTGTCGAATGGAAACTCTTGTTTGCAACTGTGTAGAGAGAGAGAGAGAGAGAGAGAGAGAGAGAGAGAGAGAGAGAGAGAGAGAGAGAGAGAAACCCCTGCCTATGGTCCTGTCAAGAGAAATGATCTGGGCCACTGGAACAGCATAAGTACTATGAGTAAGCTGGAATCATTATCACCGATATTACCACTTCAACACACACTTCAATAAAGCCATGGGCCACCAGCTTTCACAAGGCTTTAAATGATGCCCAAACCCCTCTTCCCTTTCCCTGCCAGACTGAAACCTCAGATGATCAGGCCTGGCTGGAAAAAGAGCCTGAGGTTTTGTGGGGTTCCCTCCTGAGCCGTGATATCACTGATGCTGTCTCCACTCTTAATCTCACCCATGTCTCGCTACCCGCTCTGCCTGGCCTATGGGAGATAATGCCTGATGGAGAGAGTGACTGAAAGGGGGAGAGCGAGAGAGAGAAAGAAAGAGAGAGAGAGATTGTGTGTGTGTGTGTGTGTGTGTGTGTGTGTGTGTGTGTGTGTGTGTGTGTGTGTGTGTGTGTGTGTGTGTGTGTGTGTGTGTGTGTGTGTGTGTATTTTTACATGTATACCTGTGTACGAGCTTGTGGGTGTGTGTGTGTGTGTGTGTGTGTACTTTTGTGTGTGTGTGCAATGGCGGGATTGACAGAGACGGGGGCCCTTACACAACCCCACAGAGACAGCCCTGTCCAACCTTCTCCAAAGCCTCCACCACTGATCTAACAAAGCCCCTCTTATTCAGGGCAGCAGACTGAAGCCTACGGGGAGAAAACCTCAAAGACTTTAACAACACCTCCAATGCCAGCCACCATGAAGGCTTGTTTCTTTCATTATTCAGCTCAAACAGGGGGCCCTGTGGGTGCCAGTGTGGGCATGCCCGTATTAGAGAGAAAATAATCCTATGCCCACACACTATCAACTTGCATAGCACCGGCACCCACAGGCCTTATTGCTGGGAACTTTCCACTACCAGCATCATCACCCAGCGTAATATGTTTCCATGTGTGGTGGCAATTATAAGATCCCGGCACAGAGGTGTAATAGGAGCCATGCTGGCTCTCCGTGTGTAGTGCACAGACCACAGTGGCTCACACGTCCCTGTAAAACCACAGGGGTACACTGCAACTACTGTACACGGGGCCCTTGGTACAGATGTAGGATATTCATTTGAGGCAGTTTTCTACAGCAGGAACATAATCCTGCAGCAACAGGAAATGTGAATTATTATATGGATTATAAATGATAAACTTTAGAAGCCTTTCTAACCTCAAATAAATGACAGGTTGGCATTTCCTGCCATGCAGGAAAATTCTCAGCAACAAAAGAGCGATCAAATTAAGATCCTACATCTACAGGAGAGATACTGGCTCATAACCTATGGTGTTTACTTGAATAACCACACTCTGAGCTAAGGTAACAACTTGAATTTTGAATCCTTTCTACATATTGTCTAGTTCGTTTATACATTATGGAGTTGGGTTGGGAAAAAACCTCTCAGTCTAGGACACAAATTATCAGTCTAGGACACAACCTCTCAGTCTAGGACACAAATTATCAGTCTAGGACACAACCTCTCAGTCTAGGACACAAATTATCAGTCTAGGACACAACCTCTCAGTCTAGGACACAAATTATCAGTGTTGAGAAAAGTATTGAGTTTGGATGTTCTACAGCAAAAAATGGCCAATCAAAACCATAGCTTTGGGGACTTTATTAACCTGTTTAGGGTTTCCTGGCCATTTCTCAGTTCAGCGTGGGAATAATGATGTTGAACAGTAGCTGTGGAGTAATAGAGTATGAGATAGAGATTTCCTTTGGCAAAGATTCTGCCTTTGGTCTTTCCGTCTCTCTCTCTCTATTTCTCTCTCTATATATATTTCTTTCTCACTGTTTCTCTCTCTCTATTTCTTTCTCTCTTGCTGCCATCTTTCCTCCAAAACTTTTCTTTATGGCATGAAGGGGGTGGATTTAGACATGAACCACTGGCTCCGTTTGTATTTTCAGTAACATTTGGATGTCCCATCACAGAGCTGGAACCCACTAGACTGCACATAAAAGTTGTGCTACCAAGGTGAGTAACACAAACAGACCATTTGAACCAAGACACAAAGTACAGTAAGCATTTCCCTTTTCCATTATATTAACATTGTGACCATGTAGATTCCCATTAGGAAGGTAATGGTCTGATTTGTCAGATGATGATAGATGATTGCACCTCTGATCTGTGGAGGCTGGATCCAAACCTGTCCATATGTTTATATTCATGCTGATCTAAAATACAAAACTGATCTGTGATCAGTACTCTGAGAAGCTTTTTGATTATGGGCCATGGCCCTGTCCTTCGGACTGTTATGGTTTTATCTGCAGCGGCTTTGTACCATCAATAGTCCTCAGAATGAGCTGCTGATAGGAAGCGAGGATTTTATGATCATGGCCTGCATCTGATTTTCCTCTCTCTGAGTCCCTGAGTTTCTTTACGGTTCCTGAGATGTTGTTTTATCGTTTTATGGCTCTAAGAGGTTTTGCAGCAGTTGTATGTATTCTCTGAAGACAAGAGCAGAATGATGACCATCTCCCCGACTGCCTTGGCTTGTTGCTAAAATGTCTCCATAATCCTATACATGCAAACACTCGAGGAGAGGGGAATATGAGAGACTGGGCTGACATACTTGTTGGTTATTCTCATCACACTTGTATGCCATAAATACAACAGGTAACTCTAATCCCAGGTGGTTTACTGGCTGTTTGGGTGTTCTGTTTCTATGTTCTCAGTGGTGTACAGAGAGACCCATATTCTAAAAACAAAAGGTTGTGCTATTTTCAAGTAACTAAGGTACAGGCTGAACAAGAACACCACCCACGGAACCGCAACAGGACATTTTCAACTGTCACCTCCTCTATGCGTCGCTTTCCGATAACCATCACCTACAGACAGAAACATCCTCTTCCACTCACCTCATCAACCCACAGAGCACTCAACACACAGAGTCATTGTGCTATGAGCACTGAACCTTACCAATAGAGAAAATGGACAGTGATCTATCATAGGCCGCCAGAGCTGAGAGGCTGCACTCCCGGTACACTGACGATTCTCCACTGAAAGAAGTGCAGAGGCTCCAGAGAAGCATCATTGGTCGCCTGTCACTCAACCCTCCACCCATCCTACTGCCCTCTGACCCTCAATACGCTGATAGGGTGGTGCTTCATCATATCTCTGACAGAGGAGAGAGAGATATAGGAGAGGGCAGAGAATGAAGGAGAGAGAGAGAGAGAGAGAGAGAGAGAGAGAGAGAGAGAGAGAGAGAGAGAGAGAGAGAGAGAGAGAGAGAGAGAGAGAGAGAGAGAGAGAGAGAGAGAGAGAGAGAGAGAGAGAGAGAGAGAGAGAGAGAGAGAGAGAGAGAAATAAATGGAAAGGTAAGGAAAAATGGGGGTTGGCCAATTGAAAGCATCAGTGAGAATACGTTATACTGTACACTGTAGGACAGAGAGGGAGATAATTGAGTGGAGAGCTGAAGCTTGGAGAAAGAGTGAGGGGAGGCTGATCGGTGTTATGGTATTGAGGGGCATGGGGAGAGTGCTTTGGGGACAGTGGGGTTAATAGTCCAGGGGAAGACAGACCTGGCACCAGCATGTTATAATAATACACTTGGCAGGCCAAGTGGTGTCAACTCCTGTCATTCCCCTGGGGAGGGAAGGACACAGCCTAATCTGTATTCAGTCCTGACATTGTCCACATCTGATATGGAACATTAGCCCCTAACTCCCTCTATAGACTAGTGTCCTTCAGTTTATATTACTTTATGTTAATAGAGAGAGAAAAGTCGGCAAGCCGTCGTTTGTCATTGTTAGTGGGGGTGCTCCGTGCGCCTGTTTTAAATGCATGTGTTTATCAGATAGAGAGAGGTAAAGGGGGAGATGGGGAAGTAGACCTGACGGGGCAGGGAACCTCCTTGTTTTTCCATCTTTATTGATCTTTGATCCTACTAAAGAACAACCCCCCTTCCTCCCTCCATATCCCTCTTCCCCTCACTCTTTTGGCTATGTTACGTTCCTCTTTGACCATCTATTTTCCATTCCTACGCTGAGTATCCGCGTCTGAGTGGCGCCAGGCAGGGGGAACGTTGTTAGGTCCATGTGAAACAGCGAGCAGCGGGGAACTTGCTCCTCCACCTGGATCGTTTGGTTCCCATTATGTTCCTCCTGGCTATTCACTCAGGAAAGTACTCTCTACGAATGGGTTTTGGAACTTAGGGAGAAAAGCAGTGTTGATACGTTACATTTGGACCCAGTGCCTTGACGTGTGGTGAGAAGATGTCTGATTTGAACAGGCAAAGAGCTTAAGTAGTTTAACATTGAAACAGACATTAGGGATCTCAGTGAGCTGTTATGAAACATAAAACAGTGACAGGAAGATTGATGACTTGAAAATGAGGAGTCAATCGTTTGGGAGAAAGTACAGACACATAGTTCTGAAACGGTGTAACGATTTTCATTGGTGGAAGAAGGAGAAGAGTGCAGCGTGGTACGTATTCATAATACTTTTAATAAAGATGAATACTCGAACAAAAACAACAAACGAACAGTTCTGCAAGGTGCAACAAAAACACTAAACAGAAAATAACTACCCACAACCCATAGTGGGAAAACAGGGTGTCTAAGTATGGTTCTTAATCAGAGACAACGATTGACAGATGCCTCTGATTGGGAACCATACCAGGCCAAACACATAGAAATAGAAAACACAGAACACAAAACATAGAATGCCCACCCCAACTCACGCCCTGACCAAACTAAAATAGAGACATAAAAAAGGACGTGACAAACAGGACGTGACAAACGGATACCAACCCTCATCTTTCTCACCCCTTACACTCATAATCTGATAATCCTATGTATTCATCGTGTTATAAAATACTGACCACTATCATTTGTCTAGTAATATACAAATACACTGCTCAAAAAAATAAAGGGAACACTTAAACAACACCATGTAACTCCAAGTCAATCACACTTCTGTGAAATCAAACTGTCCACTTAGGAAGCAACACTGATTGACAATACATTTCACATGCTGTTGTGCAAATGGAATAGACAACAGGTGGAAATTATAGACAATTAGCAAGACACCCCCAATAAAGGAGTGGTTCTGCAGGTGGTGACCACAGACCACTTCTCAGTTCCTATGCTTCCTGGCTGACGTTTTGGTCACTTTTGAATGCTGGCGGTGCTTTCACTCTAGTGGTAGCATGAGACGGAGTCTACAACCCACACAAGTGGCTCAGGTAGTGCAGCTCATCCAGGATGGGACATCAATGCGAGCTGTGGCAAGAAGGTTTGCTGTGTCTGTCAGCGTACTGTCCAGCGCATGGAGGCGCTACCAGGAGACAGGCCAGTACATCAGGAGACGGGGAGGAGGCCGTAGGAGGGCAACAACCCAGCAGCAGGACCGCTACCTCCGCCTTTGTGCAAGGAGGAGCAGGAGGAGCACTGCCAGAGCCCTGCAAAATGACCTCCAGCAGGCCACAAATGTGCATGTGTCTGCTCAAACGGTCAGAAACAGACTCCATGAGGGTGGTATGAGGGCCCGACATCCACAGGTGGTGGTTGTGCTTACAGCCCAACACCGTGCAGGTCGTTTGGCATTTGCCATAGAACACCAAGATTGGCAAATTCGCCACTGGCACCCTGTGCTCTTCACAGATGAAAGCAGGTTCACACTGAGCACATGTGACAGACGTGACAGAGTCTGGAGATGCCGTGGAGAACGTTCTGCTGCCTGCAACATCCTCCAGCATGACCGGGTTGGAGGTGGGTCAGTCATGGTGTGGGGTGGCATTTCTTTGGGGGGCCGCACAGCCCTCCATGTGCTCGCCAGAGGTAGCCTGACTGCCATTAGGTACCGAGATGAGATCCTCAGACCCCTTGTGAGACCATATGCTGGTGCGGTTGGCCCTGGGTTCCTCCTAATGCAAGACAATGCTAGACCTCATGTAGCTGGAGTGTGTCAGCAGTTCCTGCAAGAGGAAGGCATTGATGCTATGGACTGGCCCGCCCGTTCCCCAGACCTGAATCCAATTGAGCACATCTGGGACATCATGTCTCGCTCCATCCACCAACGCCACGTTGCACCACAGACTGTCCAGGAGTTGGCGGATGCTTTAGTCCAGGTCTGGGAGGAGGTCCCTCAGGAGACCATCCGCCACCTCATCAGGAGCATGCCCATGCGTTGTAGGGAGGTCATACAGGCACGTGGAGGCCACACACACTACCGAGCCTCATTTGGACTTGTTTTAAGGACATTACATCAAAGTTGCCTCAGCCTGTAGTGTGGTTTTCCATTTTAATTTTGAGTGTGACTCCAAATCCAGACCTCCATGGGTTGATACATTTGATTTCGATTGATAATGTTTGTGTGATTTTGTTGTCAGCACATTCAACTATGTAAAGAAAAAAGTATTTAATACGAATATTTCATTCATTCAGATCTAGGATGTGTTATTTTAGTGTTCCCTTTATTTTTTTGAGCAGTGTATATAGGCCTACAGTAATAAATAATGTAGAACTTTGTTTTGTTGTTTTGTGTACTTCAGAAAAACAATGATCTGGTTAAACAGAAGATGTTATTTACAATACAATTGAAAAGCACAACAGCAACACTAATGATGATTCCACCAGTCAATGGCAAAACAGAACACGAACAGTGCTACAATTAGAACCCTGCTTAACACACCGCACATCATCTCATTTGAATAAAATAAAACGAGAGTGAGCGTCTGATGAAGTCAGTCGAGGGAATATTGTTTAAATCCGACTCTATTCTCTGACTTCTGTTGGAATTAATGCGGCTAATTGTCTTCAGCCAATTAGGAGTCTATTCCCTGCTGCCGTCTGGTGAAACACTGCCAGCTAATTGGATTAAATCTTTATCATTTCCTGTGAAACTGGGAGCGAAAGGGGAATATGAAGGAACGCTATCGCCTTATAATTAAAATCCCAACCTAATGACTGTGTTTTTATTAACATCCAACATTCAACCCTCTTTTCA
This sequence comes from Oncorhynchus clarkii lewisi, assembly GCF_045791955.1. Taxonomy (NCBI): domain Eukaryota; kingdom Metazoa; phylum Chordata; class Actinopteri; order Salmoniformes; family Salmonidae; genus Oncorhynchus; species Oncorhynchus clarkii. The sequence goes on along the minus strand of NC_092152.1, from coordinate 69,348,614 downwards.
TGTGTGTCTCTTTGCCTTAAATAGGGGTGGAAAATCAAGCTGCCTGACGATGCTGGGGATCTTAGGCTACATGACCAATTTGATGACGTTGAATCATTCACTGTAGGGACACTCCCTTCTGCTAATTCCTATTACTCTGAGAGCAATCCTAGTCTTTGTTTCAATGTCCATACTATTTTAGAATGCATGCCCAATGTATTGGATTGTTCTAAGGGGTACACAAGTTGGTGCCCATATTGGAATAGAACCATAGTTTGTGTTTACACAGGTAGCCCAATTCTGATATTTTTCTCATAATTGGTGTTTTGACCAATCAGATCACATCTGTTGCCATTAATTTGGCAAAATATCAGAATTGGGCTGCCTGTGTAAACCCAGCCAAATAATCCCATAATCCAAGTTACATACAGTGCCTTGCGAAAGTATTCGGCCCCCTTGAACTTTGCGACCTTTTGCCACATTTCAGGCTTCAAACATAAAGATATAAAACTGTATTTTTTTGTGAAGAATCAACAACAAGTGGGACACAATCATGAAGTGGAACGACATTTATTGGATATTTCAAACTTTTTTAACAAATCAAAAACTGAAAAATTGGGCGTGCAAAATGATTCAGCCCCCTTAAATTAATACTTTGTAGCGCCACCTTTTGCTGCGATTACAGCTGTAAGTTGCTTGGGGTATGTCTCTATCAGTTTTGCACATCGAGAGACTGACATTTTTTCCCATTCCTCCTTGCAAAACAGCTCGAGCTCAGTGAGGTTGGATGGAGAGCATTTGTGAACAGCAGTTTTCAGTTCTTTCCACAGATTCTCGATTGGATTCAGGTCTGGACTTTGACTTGGCCATTCTAACACCTGGATATGTTTATTTTTTAACCATTCCATTGTAGATTTTGCTTTATGTTTTGGATCATTGTCTTGTTGGAAGACAAATCTCCGTCCCAGTCTCAGGTCTTTTGCAGACTCCATCAGGTTTTCTTCCAGAATGGTCCTGTATTTGGCTCCATCCATCTTCCCATCAATTTGAACCATCTTCCCTGTCCCTGCTGAAGAAAAGCAGGCCCAAACCATGATGCTGCCACCACCATGTTTGACAGTGGGGATGGTGTGTTCGTTCAGCTGTATTGCTTTTACGCCAAACATAACGTTTTGCATTGTTGTCAAAAAGTTCAATTTTGGTTTCATCTGACCAGAGCACCTTCTTCCACATGTTTGGTGTGTCTCCCAGGTGGCTTGTGGCAAACTTTAAACAACACTTTTTATGGATATCTTTAAGAAATGGCTTTCTTCTTGCCACTCTTCCATAAAGGCCAGATTTGTGCAATATACGACTGATTGTTGTCCTATGGACAGAGTCTCCCACCTCAGCTGTAGATCTCTGCAGTTCATCCAGAGTGATCATGGGCCTCTTGGCTGCATCTCTGATTAGTCTTCTCCTTGTATGAGCTGAAAGTTTAGAGGGACGGCCAGGTCTTGGTAGATTTGCAGTGGTCTGATACTCCTTCCATTTCAATATTATCGCTTGCACAGTGCTCCTTGGGATGTTTAAAGCTTGGGAAATCTTTTTGTATCCAAATCCGGCTTTCCAAATCTGACAGTATCTCGGACCTGCCTGGTGTGTTCCTTGTTCTTCATGATGCTCTCTGCGCTTTTAACGGACCTCTGAGACTATCACAGTGCAGGTGCATTTATACGGAGACTTGATTACACACAGGTGGATTGTATTTATCATCATTAGTCATTTAGGTCAACATTGGATCATTCAGAGATCCTCACTGAACTTCTGGAGAGAGTTTGCTGCACTGAAAGTAAAGGGGCTGAATAATTTTGCACGCCCAATTTTTCAGTTTTTGATTTGTTAAAAAAGTTTGAAATATCCAATAAATGTCGTTCCACTTCATGATTGTGTCCCACTTGTTGTTGATTCTTCACAAAAAAATACAGTTTTATATCTTTATGTTTGAAGCCTGAAATGTGGCAAAAGGTCGCAAAGTTCAAAGGGGCTGAATACTTTCGCAAGGCACTGTATAATTATATAAACAGGAGTCCTAATGTCAACAGCTGTTTGAAATCACTCCATAAATATTTGAAGGACATAAAGGATCTAGTTTTGTTTTTGAGAATGTATTTTCCTCTGTAACTCCCACCAGCTGTCAGAGATCTCCCATCATCAGCTCTGATGGAGCAGAGAGAACAGAATGATACTGATCATCACACACTTGGTCTTTGTTCTCTACACACTGCCATCCTCCATCTGGTCACCAATGTGGAAATAAGACATTGCGTTACTTTCCTTAGAGTGATACGTTGATGTTCAACTTGATTATATTGATCCAATGCATACTACACTTACCAAACCTTACCTCTCTCTCTCTCTCTCTCTCTCTCTCTCTCTCTCTCTCTCTCTCTCTCTCTCTCTCTCTCGTGCTGTGCAGTAAAAACTATCCCTGTCCACCCATGGGCCCTGCTAGTCCTCTTAAATGACACAGAGACATTATGAAAAGTCACCCGTTTGGATTGGAAAGCCTGATAGTCCACTTAAAACACACTGAGCAAAGCTGAATAGGTAGGTTGTTTTTATTGGCCCATTACCTGATTGGTTGTTATGAAGGTGTGAGGGGATATTTTTGTACCACACTTAATAGCCATGGTGTATTTCCTCCCCAGTAACAACACAGATGCTGTTGCTCACCAATTCTGCAATCCCATCCACGGTGATGGGATTCATACTAATTTCATCAGTGACCCATGGCTCAACCAAACCACTGGTGTGGACATCAATTCTCTATTAGCACACTGCTGTCAACATAGAGGCAAGCTACTTACTGCAGGCTCACTCTGTGAAGTGACTACTGTTTACGTTTCTGGTAATAATGTGTTTACTTAAGCTGTCCAGGGAATCAGAGCCAGTGACAAATCCTTCCTCAAGGATAAACTACTTATTCAGAATTAAAGAGAGTTCCTCGAAAACAACGATTAGGAGAAACAGAGAGTGAGCGTGTGTGTGTTTTTGTGTGTGTGTGTGTGCGTGTGTTCATGCACTTACTTGTGTATTAAATACACAATTCTAGTAAAGGGTCTTAACGATATCTCTCCCTTCTGCTCGAGGATGAGCAGAGATTTGGACTAATGATGTTATTTAAAAACAATAACATTTGGGAATAAGACAGACAGACAGACAGACAGACAGACAGACAGACAGACAGACAGACAGACAGACAGACAGACAGACCACTTAGCTGATGGCTAGTGGTTAGAGTGACAGCAGTGACAGTCAGCTAACCTGGAGGATGTCAGGCAGCTTGGCGCTAAGCAGCACTTGAGTAATATGGGGATGAGCTGCTTAGCCACAGTTGTTACCATGATGATCCTGTAGAGAACAAAGCTCAAAAGCTGGTTTTCCTAGAAACATCAATACACTTTCAAGTAAGCCCTTTTCAATTGTTTTTTTCAAATGGTGAGTGCATTGTCGTATAACCTCTTAAAGGTGCTGGTGGAATTATTTGAAACTACAAAATCAATTAAATTGCATTCAAATAACTTTTATGAATGTGTGGGATGAATGATACATACAAGACACATAACAACATAGAAAACAAAAACATGAAGGCTATAGTATAAAGGACTATAAGCATACACAGACAGTATATACAAATACAATTTTCAAGAGTTAAGGAGTTTGATATGGCCACATGTCAGCTCTTGCCAGGGTGAGAAGTATTGCATGTGTAAACTCAGGTGTCCTCTCTCAATACATGCAGTACCTCCGCAACATAGCCACTACACGACACTACACACCAATTCCCTGACCATTCAGTTAACCCTGCTCCACATTGGCTCCACCATATTGATTCAGAGAGAGCTTCCTCCTCCTTCCACTGAGGGAGCCAAGTTGTGGGCCAGCTCCTCTTTGCAGCTCCGCTCCCAGTGTTGTTTCCCTGCCGACGCAGAGGGACAGACCAGGGATGAGGGAAAGCATCTGGAAAAACAAACAGGAAGCCCGGAGAGAGGAATCTTGGGATGAAATACTGCCGAGTTGGACGACTGCAGCGCTCTGCCATAATACGGGGGGCTGGAGGTTGAGGGGTGAGGGGGATTGAGAGGCCAAGAGGGGCTTTGGTCCCATTTGTACTGCATGCCTCATGAAAATATAATGAACAGGTGGTATTGACCCGGGGCACACACACACACTTTCGGATGTACACACACATGTACACATGCACGCATTAGGTACACACATGAGAACACACAAATGCGCACATGCTCATCACACACACGTGTGCACACACACACACACCCAAACACACACACTGTACAGTCCAGCTCAAACACGCTCTCGGCTGCCAAGAGATTTGATAGCCGTTATTGACATCATGTTCAATCTTCATTGGTCTTACCGTAGTGAGAGTTGTTGTTAAATTCTTTGTGAGCCGATACTATCAGAACAAAAGTAATGCAATATAGTCGCTTAGCTCAAGAGCAATGGACAGTCATGTCTGATGTCATTTTAGTGGAACATGATATATATAAACCATGTTATTTCATGCCTGTCTACACACACTCTTCATCGTGGAAATGTTTCACGCTGACATTTCAAATAGAATTTCAAGGATCTGTTTTGCAGCTGGGAGAACGGCTCAGTTTTATTGAAAAGGACTGGAGAGGTAAATGGATGTGTATCTGAGTGGTGGAAATGACATTGTGCAGAGCATGGAGCAGAGGGAGAGAGATCAATGACGATCATAAACAAAATACAATAAAGTCTATTGCCATTATGAGCAAATGGGCATTGTATTGGAGGCCATGTGCAGTTTGAAACATGTAGCGTTTAGCTTTGCCAAGAAACTTGGACGAACACATGGAAAACAATTGGCTTGTTATGCAAAACAAATGCACAGATGAATACACTCTGTGTACCTCTTCACTCTGCACCTCTTCCCACACCCGCACACACACACACACACACACACACACACACACACACACACACACACACACACACACACACACACACACACACACACACACACACACACACACACACACACACACACACACACACACACACACATACACACACATACAAACACACAAAAACACACTCTTCCCTTCACACACACATACAAACACACAAAAACACACTCTTTCCTTCACACACACTGACAGACAATCGCCTAGAACGCGTCAGAGAAACCCGAGTGCTGTTTTGTCACACAACAACATCTGGATCTGCTAAGGAAATGAACGGCCGTTCTCCTGTCATTTAACCTGCAAGCTATTGACCCACGTGTTGAAAAGTTTTCTTGAATACTTACTGAGGCCTACTCAGGATACAGCCCTGCGCACCATAAATCATTGGGTTCCTTCTTTCCACGGGGTATTCGGCGTCTGGTTGTAATTTTGGGGTTTCTTTCGGAAACATTTACAGTAGTACACAGATTACTGAAGCGCCGTTTCAAATCCGCGGCAGATGCTCCACACAGAAAGCTGTAAAAGATGCTTGCGAGGCGGATTGCATATGATCGTATACAGGCACGAGAAATTAATTACCCCAGAGTGAAATCCATATGGCTGGAATTGATTTTAGTTTCTGTCATACTTTCTGTTTTTATCGTACATTGTTTAAGACTGAATGGTTGACAGTAATCCAAAAATATGCTCTGGTGATGGGGCAGTTTAGGATGGTAGATAGTAAACCAGAGATATGCTCTGGTGATGGGGCAGTTTAGGATGGTAGACAGTAAACCAGAGATATGCTCTGGTGATGGGGCAGTTTAGGATGGTAGACAGTAAACCAGAGATATGCTCTGGTGATGGGGCAGTTTAGGATGGTTGATAGTAAACCAGAGATATGCTCTGGTGATGGGGCAGTTTAGGATGGTAGACAGTAAACCAGAGATATGCTCTGGTGATGGGGCAGTTTAGGATGGTAGATAGTAAACCAGAGATATGCTCTGGTGATGGGGCAGTTTAGGATGGTTGATAGTAAACCAGAGATATGCTCTGGTGATGGGGCAGTTTAGGATGGTTGATAGTAAACCAGAGATATGCTCTGGTGATGGGGCAGTTTAGGATGGTAGATAGTAAACCAGAGATATGCTCTGGTGATGGGGCAGTTTAGGATGGTAGACAGTAAACCAGAGATATGCTCCGGTGATGGGGCAGTTTAGGATGGTTGACAGTAAACCAGAGATATGCTCTGGTGATGGGGCAGTTTAGGATGGTAGATAGTAAACCAGAGATATGCTCTGGTGATGGGGCAGTTTAGGCATGAAGAGAGGAGTTACGTTAGTTGTTTACAGCACACAATAAGGTTGTTCCTGGTGAGTATTGGAGGTAGTTGTAGTAACTGTTGTGGTGCTGCTTTAAATGGAACCGTGATTCAGCAGTAGCACGATTCTGAATCTATTGTAACCTACGATACTGCTTGTCTACACCATCCTTCAGGCCGGATAGGAACAGTTGTCCTTGAACAAAATGTATGGATGATATTCCTATTGAACTTAACTCTGGATAAAATGTGCTGAACTCGGAAGCAACAGAATTAAGTAACATATTCACTTAGAACAGCTGCTGGCCACTGAACTCCATTCACTACACTAAATTCTAGAAGACCAGAGAACAAAACGTCTGGTTCTCTATCCTTGGCCATGCAGCGAGAGGGGAAGAGGTAAATTATTCACCAAAACAAGACAGGACTAGGTAATAGAGCTGAGGCCTCCAGTAACTCAATCAGAAGCTAACATCTGAAGCTCACATCGCTGGCCCCAAGCCTGCAGGCCTGTGAAGCTCCACCCTGCCCCAGCACACTGACATGGCTGCAGGCCTGTGAAGCTCCACCCTGCCCCCAGCACACTGACATGGCTGCAGCCTCTATGAGGTCAAAGGCTGTTTGTCGACCACAAACCACATGAAATTGGCTCGCCTGTCGCAGCAGCCGGAGGAGGATCACAAGACGGTCATCACTAGAGGCTTAGATCCCATATAAATACACATGTACGCTCGCAGAGGTACACACATACGTTCTATATGTGCACTGAGCAGTGCCCCTTTACCTTCCACTCAAAAACTATATTGGTATTTGTTTAATTAGTCCACTGTTGTACAGAAAGTGGCACAGTATGATACATGTTGTATCATATGATGCAAAACGAATCATACTGTGACTCTTTCAGAACTTTGAAAGTTGTGTGTGTTAAAAACCTGATCGCTGACATGCTAAACATTTTGGTACAGTGTCAACAGTGGACTACAAACGAAACAAATACTAAAATATTGTTTTTGAGTGGATTTTTCCTTTAAAGTGCTTCAGATATGATCTCACTGATATGATCAGTAACCATATTGTACAATCTTCTTTCACACAGGTAAAACTATCTAAAGTACAGACACAAAACAAAAACACTCTCCATTGACATATGGAAAATACAACGCTAAAGAAACAACTGCACTTCCTCTCACTGTTTCCTTAGACTGCCTGCTGAGTTTGGACAAGAGGAGGTTGAATGAATCATACCTCAAAGTTCAATAAGTCATCCCTCCATTCTTGCACAATATTTTTCAATTGCTTGTAATTCATTTGACGTGTTGTTGACAGCAGCCTGTTCTCTTTTCAGCACCTCAGGTTCTTGTTCCAGGGGTGATCTATGTGTTCGGTGTGTTTCTCTCATTACCTATAGGTGATATCACATAGTCATTACGTTTCTAAGAGGTCTAATCAGCCTGACCATATTGGCTGTGCCTTTCTCTCCATTTGGTTCAATTGCACGCACATGATTCTGCCAATATAAACTAATGATGAACCACATAAACAAGAAGGACGAAGATTACAGCTGAGAAACGATAACGGTAACGACAATGATTATAATAATTACAGTGGTACAATGCCAAAATCTCTTCTCTATGGACTCAGCACGAGAAGTAACCTTCTCTATGGACTCAGCACAAGAAGTAACCTTCTCTATGGACTCAGCACGAGAAGTAACATTCTCTATGGACTCAACACGAGAAGTAACATTCTCTATGGACTCAACACGAGAAGTAACATTCTCTATGGACTCAACACGAGAAGTAACATTCTATATGGTTTCAACACGAGAAGTAACATTCTCTATGGACTCAGCACGAGAAGTAACATTCTCTATGGACTCAGCAGGAGAAGTAACATTCTATATGGTTTCAACACGAGAAGTAACATTCTATATGGTTTCAACACGAGAAGTAACATTCTCTATGGACTCAGCAGGAGAAGTAACATTCTATATGGTTTCAACACGAGAAGTAACATTCTATATGGTTTCAACACGAGAAGTAACATTCTCTATGGACTCAACACGAGAAGTAACATTCTCTATGGACTCAGCAGGAGAAATAACATCCTCTATGGACTCAGCATTAGAAGTAACGTGTCAAAGAGATTATTTAAAAGACCATCATAACTAGAGTTTGCAGGCCTAAATATGGTCCAGAGTTTTTCCAGGCCTGGTTACAGGGTGAGTAAAAACTCCTGGCCACAGATATAGGTGATGACAACCAACGTGTCACCAGAGAAAAAGTGTAGAGTGAAACGAGGTAGGTAACAGACAGATTTAGCTTCACATGGGCTCTGGTGCTCGTGATTACAAACCTCAAGACAGAAACAGAGAGATGGAAAAGAGAGAAAAAGGCCTGTGTTCCCCGGTGGACAGCAAGGCCATGAAATCAGCGCCAAAGCCATAAAGAATAGAGATTGGCAGGGAGAAATGGAGGGGGAGGGAGACGAAGGGGGAAAGAGACAGAGAGGGATGTGGGGTTGGCCTAATGTCTCCAGTACAGGGATCTGAGCGAGAGCCAGTAAGGAGAGAGAAATTAAGAAAAGAGAGACTGGGGAATACAAGAGCAAAACAAACCTTCATGTCCTAAGATGACTTATTGTAAGACCTCACACTCAGCCTAAACATCCATCCTCTTCTCATTCCTGACACAAAAACACAATTCATAGTACAGAGCACAATGACAACTTCACAATGAGAATGTCATTAACACAAGCAGCACATAAGAATGCATAGCCTACATTATTTTGGGAATCAACTGTTGTTGAGGCTAGCAGCAAAACAGAAACACAATCCTCCAGGTCACCTCAGGTGAACAGAAAACAAGTTAAAGGACATTTACATGCAGACTGGCCAAATTATGTAATGATCAAGGGTGTTTGGTGTTTTATAATGGGTTAATGGTAAAGGGCTCCCTATCCACAAAACACAAGAAGGGCCAACAAAAGACCCAATGCTAGTGAAATATCCTGCTCAATGCATTAGAGTGGAGAAGCCCCTCTCCAGGAAAATACGTGTTGAGAATTAATTCACCTTCATGTAATATTCATTGAGTTATAATAAAACTGGGCAGCCCCTCGGAAAGACCACGAGCTTTCTCCACGGCAATATAAAGTGCAGCATAATTGTGTTTTATCACAGTTTTGGCTGTGAAGTATGACTTTAGACAAAAATAGATGCTGGTGTAATGTGGACTGCACAACACAGTGCCTCTACTGACTGGGCTGACTGCACTGCAGTTTCCCACGAACCACCAAAATGGAAATGTGGGGCCAGGTTCTGTGATATCCTGCCAGGCACAAGTCCTTATCCATACTTTCTCTGTGATATCCTGCAAGGCACAAGTCCTTATCCATACTTTCTCTGTGATATCCTGCCAGGCACAAGTCGTTATCCATACTTTCTCTGTGATATCCTGCAAGGCACAAGTCCTTATCCATACTTTCTCTGTGATATCCTGCCAGGCACAAGTCCTTATCCATACTTTCTCTGTGATATCCTGCCAGGCACAAGTCCTTATCCATACTTTCTCTGTGATATCCTGCAAGGCACAAGTCCTTATCCATACTTTCTCTGTGATATCCTGCCAGGCACAAGTCCTTATCCATACTTTCTCTGTGATATCCTGCCAGGCACAAGTCCTTATCCATACTTTCTCTGCATTTTAATTTCAAGACTAGTCACTATTCACTTTCTCTCAAGAACAGGATTATCTGCATTGGTACTGAACATGACTAATATTTTTCCTGCATAATAGTGAAATTAAAGGAGCAATGATGAGAGAGAAAGAGACAGCAAGGGAGAGAGAGAGAGAGAACGAAAAAACGAGTGAGAAGACTCTATCTTGGCTAGAACCAGAAACAGACTACAATCAATTAGTCGAGCTCTACAATAGCAGGAAATCTCATATTGGGGTCATGTATCCCTTATCTGACTGTGGATTTTCACATGCTAGATAATACTCTAATGGGGAATGGTGGGGAATGAATAATGTCAAAGGGAGTGTTATTTTTGCCCCAGGGCACTTGGTAACACACACTGGTAATGGACACAAAGTGAGGATCACACAGTTTAGGGCACTTTCTCAAGTCCTCCCACACAAGTGGGTTAGATAAAGATCAGATGAATCATGACAAAAGGAACCTTTCTATATAATAACTTTTTTTCACCACGGATAGAGACTTGGATATTCATAAATAAATAAATAATTAAAGCCAAATGTAAAATGTAAAATTCAAGGCTTACAATTGAACTTTTTTTTTTTTTTTTAACACAAAGACCAAATAAATACTGCATTGGGTAACATACGAGGAGTCTCTACTTATTACCCAATTCAACAATTAAGCTATTCACGTCAACACAACCCATTGGTGCTCTTGTGTCCTGGTGTAGCTGGTAACCATTTTAACTATGGTGGAGTGGTGTCAGTTTCACTCCTTAACATTACTGATTCATCAGGAACAAGACAGGAGAGGTGAAGGCAATATGAGTCATGCCTGTAAGAATTCCATTGTATTACCTGTCCAGGTTTTAATTTCATTGTGAGACAAGAACAAGGAGACAAGAAAAGGAGGCCTCTTAACACCATTGAGATGCACGCTTGGCCTCACTCCTTCCCCAACATCTCCTTTGCAATCCGGACAGGTGTTGTGTGGGTAAACTGGCACCAGTGGACGAGCCACTCTAATTCCACTGACAGCTTTATGACCTTTTATGTGTCCCAGCTGCCTTGTTTATGGCCGGCTGACTGTGCGTTCATGTTCAACAACATTAAACATGCATAAGCTAGGCTCTGTGGCCCATCACACTGCACGGTACACACACCCTCCGAGCCCCGCGCTGCTAATGCTAGACGCTAACACGTCTACAGAAAAAGGAGGCCATGAAAGCCATAAAAACCAAACGGAAATTGAAATATCGGAAGCTGTTGCATGTATGACGATGGATATATGGTGTCTTATGACATGGAACACAATAGAACTGTAAATCATGAATTTGGTGGAAACACTAAGATATTATACAATGAGGTGTCTGTTGGTTCAGAACAAAACAGTAGTGTTTTGATAGAGAGGGGCTCCTATACTAAGATATGGTTTTTATGGGACCCCCTAGCTCCCCCATTGTAAGTCTGATTTATTTCCCCTGTCCGTACAGTGAGACAAGGTCAGTAGAGGCGAGGTGGAAGGACCAATGGCTCCAGGGGCACCGACCCTGCGGAACCTAATGCATGATGGGTAATTAATAATGCCTCTGGGAAAATGTTCCAAAAAACAGAATCTCCCCTTGTTCCTTGAGTACAGTAACCTACTCATCAGATTAGTAGAGTGGAGTGGTGTGTGAGTGTGTGTGCGTGTGTGCAAGTGTGTGTATGTATGTGTCAAGGAATCGGAGAGGAAGCAGCCAGTGATTTATGGACCATTGTTGTTTGGAGGGTATTTGGCCAGAGTCCCTGTTCTTATCAAGCATGTAAGTCTGGGACCTCACTGGAGCGTGCTCTGACCCCACTCGCCCTAAATCTCAACGCCCTGGCCCCTGTGAACCAGATAAGGCGGCCCTTTCACCTGTACCCTGGGACCTCCAAAGAACGAGTCCAGAATACATTATTGATAAATCTTATGTGTTGTCCCACTTCCTAGATCCAGTTTCTTAGGTAGCCATTCTTTCCACCTGAGAACCATAGCACTTGAAGATTAGTCTGAAATGAACTTGAGTCGTGCTTCTTTACACTCTAGAATAAGTCAGAGAATCAGATCCTTTATCTCTATCTGTGTCCCTGTCTGTGATGGCTGCCCTGGGGATACGGATGGAAGGAGGCGGAGAGCCATATGGAACACATTGGTTCCTGAAATGAAGCAGTTGGAGTTTCAGTGGGCCAACTATTAAATCTGGGCAGCTTCTCTGCTCCTTACCAAGCAGGCCTGGCTGGACGGTCATTGAAGAGAGGGATCGGGAGAGGAGGGGGAAAGAGAGTGGGAACGACAGAGGGAGAAAGAGAGAGAGGGAAAGAGAGAGAAGGAGAAAAATGGAAGAAAGAGAAAGAAGAACAGTGAGAAAAAGGGAGCGATAAATAGAAAGATAAAAAGAGAGAACGTAAAAAATGAGGTAATTCATCAGCAAGCTGCCCTGCCATGCAGCAAGAGGATAGGAGGCCTCAGTATCGCAGGCCATAACAAAACATGTCAGTATCATTATCGGCCTAAAGATATGATTAGAGCCACTCTGGGCCGTGTCCCTCTCTCTCTCCTCTCTCTTCTTCACATGAGGAATCTATTCTTCTCCTCTCCCCCTGTTTTCTCTTTCTTTTATAAATGGAGGTTATAATTTGGTTGTCAGGAGCTGATGCAGGGAATAAACAGTACAGTGCCCATGCCTGATCAGGCATGCTGAAGGTCAGCCTGGCCCGGGGATCACTGCCAACACAACTATCCATTTAACACAGCAGTCATGCAATATTTGTGGACTCTTACTATTACTGTAGAAGTGTGGTGGTGTGTGTACAGTATGCGACTGTGTGTGTGTTTGAAGTAACACCATGAAATATGGGTGTTTTGAAGACCCAAATGGAGCCAATGAGAGTGTTTAAAACACCCACCCGGGATCATGTGCATGTGTGCGTGAATTCACCTCATCAGATAAAGGCATTGGCTACAGCAGTTCATGGACTTTTTTATGGTTTGGTAACAACAAGGTAGCTACAAGCACATAGGGGTGGGAAGTCACTCACAGGCCTCTATCCAGGGTTCAGCGATTTGCTCTTTATTAAAAACAAACAGAAGAGTAACTGGGTGTTCAGACATGAAACTGCTGCCTTTTTTTTATGAAGCCCAGGAGTCCCAGACTCCCCAGAGACAACCCACAGAAAAAGAAAGTAGCAGCAAGTCCAGATGAATATTATTTTGCTCCAGTATGGGAAGAGTTCTTATAAAGGTCAACTACCCCTCTGGTTTTAAACAGCCTATGTGGCATCGATATGAGTCAGAAACATTCATTATAGTGTCAAAATCAAGTACGAAGTGTAAATAGGATAATTTTGGTCATAAAACTGATTTTTGTAAACGAGTTTGTCACGTTTTATTGGAAGGTTGGGTATGGATTATGATCACTTGCCCAGTGCACACTAACACGAGAGAAGCAGCTGTACTGCGCTCTATCCAATCATAGCAGTCAGAACCTCCAGACAGTGAGACAGACATGTCCATTAAGCAGCGCCTCAGACTTGTTTACATAAGACAACACTTCAATGTTAAGCTGAAATAAGTCTTGGCCCTAAGCCCTTTATGGAGTGGCCACTTGCTGATGTGTATGAAGTGTCAATCACTCCAGTCTGCCACTTTTGGCAAAATGAGAATTGAGACGATCAGATCCCAACTGCAACTTGTCAATATTCCAAAACCCATTCCTGAGCATCTTGTGTTCCCCGTGACCTGTTTCATAACATGATTCGTCACCGAAGCACACCTCACCACTCGCCAGTGACTTGACAAGCCAATGAATGTGCCTGCTAGATACTACTTGCTAGCTTCATTGACTAGTGTTAGTGATTTTAAGCACTGATAAACAGTGTGTAGCTTGTGCTTAATTTACAATAGTTTGACAGCTTGCAGATGAAGTTGTAAACATCAGCTCTCAGAAATCAGTCCTGAGCGAGCAGCCAGACTTTCGACTCCAAAGACTGCATGCAGTTCACTGACTAGTTTTTCATGCACATTTATTAACTTGAGAAATACTGCACCAAACAAAAACAATTTTGAGGAAGTGGCTGTTGTTGCTATGGTGACTCAGGAGGAACAAACAGTACTTGCCAGGGTACGATATGTGATTTTTTTTATTTTACCTTTATTTAACTAGGCAAGTCAGTTAAGAACAAATTATTATTTTTAATGATGGCCTAGGAACAGTGGGTTAACTGCCTTGTTCAGGGGCAGAACGACAGATTTTGTACCTTGTCAGCTCGGGAATTTGATCTTGCAACCTTTCAGTTACTAGTCCAACACTCTAACCACTAGGCTATGCTGCCACCCCAAACATAACGCACCGACAAACCACACCTCCAAGACAACTATCGTTTGGCTTCAATCATGGTCGCTAGCATTTGTTAATGAGCAATCTGTCACGTTAGTATAAAGGGACCGGGAGACAGGCGCAGGAATGCAAAATAAGGGTTTTCATTTCCCAAATTACAGTGTGCCGTGTTAAGGCACGAGGACAAAGACCAAACAAACAGGTATACAAAACATAGGGTAGAAACCCAAACAAAAGAGCGAGGAGTACCTCAAATAAATAACACACAATGATTATCACACGGGACTAGACCTGTAATCATCTGCGTGATCCTCAATGGCACGAAAGCCAAAACACACGACACAGACCTCTCACCACAGGAAGCATCTCTTAAGCTCAATGACCTTTCATCTCCGACCTCAACAACGGCGGCCTGCTCGACCCACAACACTACGGGGGTCAATGTGATATGTCTGGGTCATGAAATGATAATCAATGTGCAAGGCACGCACCAACGGACATCGTAACAATAATGGACGAGACAATGGTGAACAAAGGGAACACTTATACAATTACTAATCAAATGGGAATAGGGACCAGGTGTGCGTAATGGCAGTTCCGGAGGGATCCCTGAAACAATATTCAAAATGAGGCCAAATCAGGAAGCGCAGTCGCCTTTTAAAGAGACAGAGCCTCGTTACATCTGTCTGTTCCATTTAGGTGGAGATACTGGAGGAATGAGGTACACACACACACACATGCATGCGCGCACACACACACACACACACACACACACACACACACACACACACACACACACATGCACACACATGCACACACACACACGCACACTGAAAGGGGTTCATTCATTTATGGTGGAAGAGCTGTTATTATGTCTGATCCATATCCTGCTCACACACACCAGTCAGGGGTCTGTGGGTGGCCCAGGAATATCAGCGTCTCTTCTCTTCTAACAGATGATTGGGCTGTACAGTACAATCTGTGGGCTGAGGCTGTGCCCTTTGGTTCTGGGTCGAGACAAGGATAATAGAACACTCCATTACAGTGTGTCCCAACTCCTCTACCTCCTCTTTTACTACTGACACCTACAATCATTTTCTTTCCCTTAAAATCTCACACGCTTCTACTTTCTAGCCAGGATATGAATGGTAATGACATGTTTAAAACAGAGAACATATGTCATTTGAGAGAATGAACGTACAGTATATATTTACAGTTTTTTTTGATTGCTAAACAACAGTGGACACAACTGGAGTCACATGTGCAAAACTCTAACTACAGTCTGCACAGCAGCAGTTCATGTGGACCAAACTCTAGTTCGTTTTTCATTGCTTGAACACAGTTTTCAAAACTCTACACACTTATCCCATGACTTTAACCACAACCTGCACAACACTGTGGATTTACAGCACTTTGTTCAAATGCTAACACACTGCTGTCAAAACTGTGAACCACACATTCAAAACGGAATAGATTTCAGCCTTGTGCCTTTCAAACACTGCTGACTGCAATTTCAGCTGAAAGGCTAAGCAGGTGTCTTGTTTTAGACTTGTTAGTGAACACACACACATATTACAGTATATATAGGTAGAGCTCAGAAATGGAACAAGGAAGATGGGTTCGTGGAGGGAGAAGGGTGGCAGGGAGAGGGCGGATGCGTGGAGGAAGACAAAGAAGACAAAGAGCTGTTATTTCAGATGAAATAAGGGCTACACTTATAGACCATGTCGTGAACCATGCTCTCTCATTGAGAGAGGCAGGGTTGAGGGTGCAACCCAATCTGCAAAGATCCACAGTGGCATCTGTAATGCGAATTTTCCATCATGCAAACAGGTGAGAGTTACATCCTTACAGTAAATGAAAACATTACAGGAATCTATTTTGTATTGCAATTATAGAATATTTACACAGATATATATTACAGTAAGTTTGACTGTAAAATATATTTTTACAACAGGACCCAAAGGCTGCCCCCAACAGGGGGAAGAGGAAAAATATTTTCAGATGCGCAGGAAAATGCTCTCGTTGACATGGTTGTTGTTAACAATGCAATAAAACTGCGGGAGATTCAAGATAGAGTGCTGGCTGATAATGATATATTTGAAAATGTTAATTCTGTCAGCACAACAACTATTGCTCGAGTCTTAAAGAAACACCAAGTTACAATGAAACAGTTATACACTGTACCGTTCGAGAGAAACAGTGAACGGGTAAAAGAGCAAAGATACCAATATGTCCAGGTAAGACGTCTGAGGTTACGTACACAGCTATACAAAATATTTACAGTTAAAAAAAACACTAGCATTTCTACAGTAAAACTGTGCACTTACTGTTTTTCAGAGAGTAATGGAGGTGGAAGCACTGGAAAGACCACATTCATTTGTATTTATCGATGAAGCTGGATTTAACCTTGCCAAAACACGGCGCAGAGGAAGGAATGTTATAGGTCAAAGGGCCACTGTGGAGGTTCCAGGCCAAAGGGGGGGAAATATCACCATGTGTGCTGCAATGGCCAATGATGGTTTGCTTCTCAACACACCACTCATTGGCCCATACAACACAGAAAGGCTTATATCTTTCCTAGAACAGCTCTATGCTCAGCTAGTGCCAGCAGAACAGGGGGAGCCAGTAAGAAACCCCCAAGTTTTTGTCATAGTTTGCGATAACGTTGCCTTTCACCACTCTGCAGCTGTCACAGATTGGTTTGCAGCACATCACAGATTTATGGTTTTGTACCTGCCTGCATATTCACCCTTCCTCAACCCAATAGAGGAGTTTTTCTCTGCCTGGAGGTGGAAAGTGTTTGGTCACCACCCACATGACCAAATGTCTCTTTTGGAAGCCATGCGTGCCGGATGTGAGGACACGAGTCCAGAGGACTGCCAGGGATGGATAAGGCACTCCAGAAGGTTCTTCCCCAGGTGCATGGCAAGAGAAAACATTAGATGTGATGTTGAAGAAAACCTGTGGCCTGATGCTAGAGAGAGGCAGGATTAGCCCCTCAATTATTTGTTCGAATTACAGTATGTACTTTTAGTTTCTACCTTTTTTTTCTCATTACTGTAATTCCGTAAATTACTACAGACTATTGAAGCAAACTGCTAATTTTCATTTACCTTAAAGAATTGTTATGTTCTAAAAAATTTAATAAATCATGTGAAAGAATGTCACTCTTTTCTTTGAAGAAAATATTACTTTGTATGAAGTCACTGAAATTGTTCAAACTGTAAAGATGAAAAGTTTGTATTTTCTGTATTGGTGTTTGATGCTAGTGTTTTTACTCTCAGTGTGTTCTGAGTGACAGTGTGTGTTATCTCAGTGAGGGTTGTGCATAGTGTTTGGCTGCACTGAGCGTGTTTTGAGCCATGTGTTAAGAGTTGTGTTGCTTGGAATGAGTTTTGCAGGTGACGTGAACTGTTTAGCTCAGGTGACTGTTGGTAGTGCAGACTGTAGTTAGAGTTTTGCACATGTGACTCCAGTTGTGCCCACTGTCGTTTAGCAATCGAACAAAAACTGTAATGGATTTCATATACAGCTGTGTAGGAAGTGAATGTCTTTACATTTGATGAAATCATGTATTGTAATCAGCTGTGTAGTAGGTGTTTGATTAATGAAGCATGTTAAAGATAATGACAGATGTGCCTGTGCTCTAGAGACTGTCACCCCCCTCCAGTTTCCAGACTGACCCTGTCTCCACTTTTGTGGCCTCCATCGCTCCCCTCACAGGCCTCAACACCAAGGCAGGTAATGGGCTCTGACACAATGTTGTGTGTGTGTGTGTGTGTGTGTGTGTGTGTGTGTGTGTGTGTGTGTGTGTGTGTGTGTGTGTGTGTGTGTGTGTGTGTGTGTGTGTGTGTGTGTGTGTGTGTGTGTGTGTGTGTGTGTGTGAGTGAGATGGGTCTCGGCTGGAGAGACTACAGCTCCTGGACCTCATCATCTTCACCTGTGACCCATCAGAAGAAAAATAATGCTTCCAAAAAAGGAGGAACACCTGATGGGGTCAGGAACACCTGATGGGGTCAGGAACACCTGATGGGGTCAGGAACACCTGATGGGGTCAGTCGTACACTATATACAGCAGTTTTTCTAAGACGTTTTACTAAAGAAAGAGGAGCAGCAGCCAAATCACAAATGCAGATGGTGTTCCTTCAACCATCCAAAAGGGTTCTACCTCTATGGGAGGAATACACAGTATTTCACTAAGGTGTCCTGCCTGATCTTTGCCATTATCAGATAAATACTGTCCGTACACAGTGTAACGTTTAAAACAATCGGTAGCCTCTCTGATAAAAATCCCCTCTGTTGTGAGATCTGTGCAGGAGTAACATAATGCAGGAAACAGATTAACTAACTTGTCTTGATAATGGCCTTTAAGTCACCTTGAATGAATCTAGCTGTCATGTCTAATATTTCAGCATAGGAAACAAACCTCTTGTTCTCTGTTCTACTGTTGTCTGACAGAGTGTATTGTGATGGCTACATGAGTGGAGCTGTTGATATGAAAGCATCCTGGCAGCCTGTTCATTGAGCCTTGTCTGATAATCGTGTTCCTTTCTTAGTAATGCAGCGAGTCTTCCCAAAGTCAACATCGAGAAAACAAGATTGCTGCGACATGGTTTTGTGACAATGGCAATGACTACAAACACAGCTGAAAAACATGTTGCATTTTAATAAGCACACAGTCATAAACGGAGGCCTTCTCAAGAAATTCTATGATTACATTTCAACTGCTTAATCACTGCAGGCCTGGTGCTCATAACTCAGCCCGGTCGGCACAGCTGTGACGCTCTTTCATTCTCTCTTTTTTAAGGGAAATAAAGGAGAGAGAGTCGTTGTAAGAGGAGGATGGACAAGTGTACATTGTCATTGAAACCTAGTGCTTTAGCTCTGATGCTTTGGTGTCAATGGCATTCGCAGTCTATGGCATACTAGAAACAGAAGTATGTGGACACCCCTTCAAATTTGAATTTGACAATTACAGTCACACCCATTGCTGACAGGTGTATAAAATCAAACACACAGCCATGCAATCTCCATAGACAAACATTGACAGTAGAATGGCTTTACTGAAGAGTTCAGCGACTTTCAATGTAGCACCATCATAGGATGACACCTTCCCAACAAGTCAGTTCATCAAATGACCTTCGTCATGAGCTTCATGAAATGGGTTTCCGACATCCGCACACAAGCCTAACATCACCATGCGCAATGTCAAGTGTCGCTGGAGTGGTGTAAAGCTCGCCGCCATTGGACTCTGGAGCAGTAGAAACGTATTCTCTGGAGTGTCTGAATTATGCTTTACCATCTGGCAGTCCGACGGACAAATGTGGGTTTGGCGGATGCCAGGAGAACGCTACCTGCCCGATGCATAGTGGCAACTGTAAAGTTTGGTGGAGAAGGAATAATGGTCTGGGGCTGTTTTTCATGTTTTGGGCTAGGCCCCTTGGTTCCAGGGAAGGGAAATCTTTACGCTACAGCATACAATGACATTCTAGACAATTCTGTGCTTCCAAGTTTGTGGCAACAATTTGGGGAGGGCCCTTTCTTGTTTCAACATGACAATTCCCCCGTGCACAAAGCGAGGTCCATGCAGAAATTGTTTGTCGCGATCGATGTGGAAGAACTTGACCTGTACAGAACCCTGACCTCAACCCCATCGAGCACCTTTGGGAATTGTAACGCAGACTGTGAGCCAGTCCTAATCACCCAATATCAGTCCCCAACCTCACTAATGCTCTTGTGGCTGAATGGAACCAAGTTGCCGCAGCAATGTTCTAACATCTGGTGGAAAGCCTTCCCAGAAGAGCGGAGGCTGTCATAGCAGCAAAGGGTGGACCAACTCCATATTAATGCCCATGATTTTCGAATGAGATGTTTGACGAGCAGTTGTCCATATACTTTTGGTAATGTAGTGTATGTCTGCTAGGGATCTGATAGGGCCAACAGGGACCTGCATGACATTTCTTCAGGTACAAGAGGAGAAAGAGGCGAAGGAGCGTAGGAGGAGATAGAAGAGATGGAAGAAAGGAGGAAGCAGAGATTATAGTGAAGCAAAAGGAGGGGCAAGAAGAAAGCAGAAGACAGTCTAGGAAGAAGAGGTGGAACAGTAGGAGGAGGAGAAAAAGACAGTGAGGGAGGAGAGATGCTTCAGTCTGATTTATACCAGACCGTAATAAAGTGGGCATCTCCCTCCCTGGCTGTTTAATATGCGAATATGCAGAGCAGCCCTCTTCTGACAGCTCACCATTAATAAAACGGTGGCTGAGAGCGCAGGTGCCATAGCTCATCTATATAAAAATACGTAATGATGGTTTTACACATCTTTCAGAGATGGGACCATGTACCAGGATACCCAGAAGTGCACATAGTGATGACTCGAAACATCTCTAGTAGCTCTAGCTCTATGCATCCATGCAACCTACAGCACTACATAGCAGAGGAATTATTTGGATCAAATGGTGAAAATGTCATGTTTCTACGTAGAAAGAAAAACTCCATGTCATCATGTGAGATTTGTCTTGTGCTTTCTAAACGAGTTTCACACACTCGTTTAGGGCGGAATCCTGACACTTCTGGATATTATAAAGTATTCAACTCTGCTTAGCATGACAGATAGGAAACATACCACGTCAGTGTCCCACACCACTGACATGTTTGGCCAGTTTTATACCTCACCATCTGGAAGAGCATCATTTAACCCTTCTAATATGATGAAACAGCCCCATGATGATGCCGGTGTTATTTACACACGTTACTCTTCAATGAGCCAAAAGTCCCATCCACATAGCCAATCCATCTAAGAGACACGATTCCCTTATGATTCATATAAAAAGCATTCATCAGGCATACATTACAGTGTTTTTAAAGGATGGCGTGTGTGCTGTGTTCACTGTAACCATAAAACATTAAAATCATAATCCATCGAGGATCACCTTGTCACTTAATCTGTTTGGAAATAAAGTCAGTATATTAATCACATATGTACTTTTGTCCTAGCGATCATTTATCTCCACTCCAGATCAATCCCTCAGGTAGCTAGACTACAGATCAGGCAGAGATACATTTACACATTGCAAATCCCCTTATATCAGAGACTTACATCACACACTACACTTCCCCAGTCCCTCATCATAAAGGCTTCATAGTGAAACCCACAGAGGACCAGACGGGGGCAGAGAGGGGAAGACAGAGAGCAGGAAGAGGAATCATCCAATGTCCAGCCCCCAGAGGCCTGCTAATACCTACTCTGGCTCCATGTATTTTACATGAACAATCCTCAGAGGGCAGGGAGGATAGGAATCTTCCACTATTTAAATACAGGATTTTGGGACATCAAAGCCCAGTCGATATTGGAATAACAGAAATAATTAGGGATGTGGAGGGAGGCAGAAATAGACACATTTCCATAAGATGATAATTAGTCCCAGGGCTAGCTGGGTAAGGATTGTGCGTACATTGCATGTGTGTATGTGAGAAAGAAATGAGAAAATCTTGTCTGAAATATTCCAACCAAGTATGGATTCTCATTCAGTAATCTCAGTCCATTATGGTGAGTGGAAGGGACAGAGGTAAATTCCTCTGCCCAGTCAATCAGTTCACAGTATTGAATAAATATAGTTGAACTGAATGAAGACAAACCTTAATATCCCTACATACAGACACAACGTTACTGTAAAAATACAGTGTGTGGCTGGACACTTTAGTTAGGTGTCCAGCTCCATAACATCCAGAAGTGATGTTTTATCTTTCATTTTCTGTCATTCTAAATGAGCCTCTGATAATACTTACCATAGCCCCTGTACAGCCCTGTATAACAGATACAGATCATAACACCTATTTTCTGGGTACTGGAAGGTCAACTATGTACGTTGTTCCTTTGATCAACATAACGAGGAGAAAGTCTGGTCACACATGCCTGGTGAATGATTTCATGACTGTGTGCATGACGGGTACAAGATGAAGCGGCACAAACCACAATACCTAAAAGCTTTACTTAAACGGGACCAGTGAACTAAAATCACACTTCTCTCAGTGCAGTCATTTACAGCGTCTTGTTCTATTTCACGTTCTGGAGTGAAAAAGAGAAGGGTTTGTTTTCTCCTGCTGAGAGGCACATTTAAGAGGGGCCAGCTAGTCTGTCTCCTTATCTACGTAATAACCCCTCCACAGACCTGCCAACACGGGTAAACACAGGGTGCTAAGGGTGTGTGCATGTGTGTGCGTATGTGCGGGTGTGTGTGTGAACGTCTTTCAGCATCAACTTCAAGATCCAGGACCAGTTAGTGAAAACCACTCCAGCCAGTGGAAGTGTGGTGTTGGGAGCTGGGTGCTCCAAGCCTCCCCTCCACTTCCCCCCATAAGAACAATCGACTCTGGCTGTGTCTGGCACATCTACTGGCCTGTAAGCTCTTTCCATGCGTTTCCACATTCAATCACTCAACAGCCTTTAAAACAGAGCGCCGCTCTCCAATACACAGTCAGGAACACGCTATGAAATCTGATTTATTTACACCCACAAATATCTCTCCCCCAGGATGTATTATCACCTCCATAAAAGCAAAGGGAAGTTGCCTTGGAGAGAGGGGGAAAAGATGCTGAACGCTGGTGAACCTTTTCTTTCCTTTTTTCAAAAAAACATTTCTGCTCTTCTTCTGTAGTTTGTCATGTTTAGGCATTACCGGTAAACCAGCGCATGGCTGACTGGCTGTCTGGCTTTCTGCCTGATGACTGTCAGAGTCATCGCCATGGTGATAGATAGATGGAAGATGGATAAAGTGATTCTTCCTGCTGCTCACATGACCCGTCCCCTCCGAGCCCCTCTCCTCCATCACTCATAGCCATGCTGACCTTGTGTGATCCGCACATGCTCGGTTGAGTCAGCGTTGAAGGGAGGCATCATGGCGTGGGTCTGAATTGAGCCGGGAGACATCGATTGATGGACAGGCTAAGTCTGGACACCCGATGCTGGAGAAAGGGAAGTGAAGAAAGACAAGGTCCATTGGAGTCAAGTCCATTGTGAGGCATTTGAATTAGAACATGACTTGGATATTCAATTAAAATTGAATGTGGATTTAAAACTAGGTCCATTTAAAGTCCATTTAAATTCCAGACTGAAATGATATTGAAGCCAATACTAGAAGCATAGGAGCATAACGGAAGCACAGTGTCCAAAAGGATCATACTAGGTGAAACCCTGTTTTACATAACATGATTATCTTATGCAATCCCTATCCCATGTCCAAATGTTCCCACCCCACAAATCGTACATGCAGGACATATCGGTTGAATGAAACACAAACCACCCATGAACCAAAAACCTTTGAAACCCATAGAGACACAATATCTACCAATCTCACTGTATCTCTAATAAATCTATTGGCATCTCACCATTTTCCACCTAGCATCATGGGAGACAGTGTCCCCTGCTGTCTACAATTATACTCCTCTATCCCACATCTCCCATTGAAGCTCCAAACCAAACTACAAATCTAGATCATCATTCTCGCCTCATAAACATATCATTATCTAAGAGCCATTTCATTCCCAGTGTCTGCCAGTCAGTCAACTCCCCTCTATCGGAGCTGCTGCCAGTGTTGTACAGCAGTGTTGAATGGTGCATGTGTCACCAGTCCAAACATACTGGAGCAATTAGAGAAGTTGGTCTGGAGCACAAAAATCAGTGGGCTCTTCTTTTTGGCGCTTTCAGCACCAAAACCTATTATGAAAGTGAGAGGAGGCTATTAACATCCATCAAACTGTAGAGGAGGAGAAAGAGGAGAAAGAGGGG
>NC_092152.1:68966992-68996992 GCF_045791955.1 Oncorhynchus clarkii lewisi | reverse complement strand
GTCCTGATAATGTCTATATACATTGTTGTAACGATGTGCAAATAGTTAAAGTACTAAAGGGAAAATAAATAAACATTAATATGGGTTTTTATTTATAATGGTGTTTGTTCTTCACTGGTTGGCCTTTTCTTGTGGCAACATGTCACAAATCTTGCTGCTGTGATGGCACACTGGAATTTCACCCAATAGATATGGGAGTTGATCAAAATTGGATTTGTTTTCAAATTCTTTGTGGCTCTGTGTAATCTGAGGGAAATATGTGTTTCTAGTATGGTCATACATTTGGAAGGAGGTTAGGAAGTGCAGCTCAGTTTCCACCTAATTTTGTGGGCAGTGTGCACATAGCCTCTCTTCTCTTGAGAGCCAGGTCTGACTACGGCGACCTTTCTCAATAGTAAGGCTATGCTCATTGAGTCTGTACATAGTCAAAGCTTTCTTTAATTTTGGGTCAGTCACAGTGGTCAGGTATTCTGCCACTGTGTACTCTCTGTTTAGGGCCAAATAGCATTCTAGTTTGCTCAGTGTTTTTAATGATTCTTTCCAATGTGTCAAGTAATTATCTTTTTGTTTTCTCATGATTTGGTTGGGTCTAATCCTGTTGCTGTCCTGGGGCTCTGTGGGGTCTGTTTTTGTTTGTGAACAGAGCCCCAGGACCAGCTTGCTTAGGGGACTCTTCTCCAGGTTCATCTCTCTGTAGGTGATGGCTTTATAGAAGGTTTGGGAATCGCTTCCTTTTAGGTGATTGTAGAATTTAACATCTCTTTTCTGGATTTTGATCATTATTGGGAATTGGCCTAATTCTGCTCTGCATGCATTTGATGTTTTACGTTGTACATGGAGGATATCTTTGCAGAATTCTGTATGCTGTCTCAATTTGGTGTTTGTCCCATTTTGTGAATTATTGGTTGTTGAGTGGAACCCAGACCTCACAACCATAAATGACATGACTGATTCAATTATTTTTAGCAAGATTCTAATTGGTATGTCAAATTTTGTGTTCCTTTTGATGGAATAGAAGGCCCTTCTTGCCTTGTCTCAGATCGTTCACATCTTTGTGAAGTTACCTGTGGCGCTGATGTTTAGGCCGAGGTACAGTCTGCATAGTGTTTTGTGTACTCTAGGGCAACGGTGTCTAGATGGAATTTGTATTTGTGGTCCTGTCAACTGGACCTTTTCTGGAAAACCATTATTTTTTCTTACTGAGATTTACTGTCAGGGCCCAGGTCTGACAGAATCTTTGCAGAAGCTCTAAGTGCTGCTGTAGGCCCTCCTTGGTTGGGGACAGAAGCACCAGATCATCAGCAAATAGTAGACATTTGACTTTAGATTCTAGTAGGGTGAGGCCGGGTGCTGCAGACTGTTCTAGTGCCCTCGCCAATTTGTTGAAATATAGGTTGAAGAGGGTGGGGCTTAAGCTGCAACCCTGTCTCACCCCACGGCCCTGCGGAAATAAATGTGTATCTTTTGTTAATTTTAACCACACACTTATTGTTTGTGTACATGGATTTTATACTGTCGTATGTTTTCCCCACAACACCACTTTCCATCAATTTGTATAGCAGACCCTCATGCCAAATTGAGCCGAAGGCTTTTTTGAAATCAACAAAGCATGAGAAGACTTTGCCTTTGTTTTGGTTTGTTTGTCAATTAGGGTGTGCAGGGTGAATATGTGGTCTGTCCTACGGTAATTTGGTAAAAAGACAATTTGGCATTTACTCAGTACATTGTTTTCACTGAGGAAATGTACAAGTCTGCTGTTAATGATAATGCAGAGTAGTGGGAAGCTGGGAGGAGGTGCTCTTGTTCTCCATGGACTTTACAGTGTCCCAGAACTTTTTGGAGTTAGAGCTACAGGATGCAAATTTCTGCTTGAAAAAGCTGGACTTTGCTTTCCTGACTGACTGCGTGTATTGGTTCCTGACTTCCCTGAACAGTTGCATATCGCGGGGACTATTCGATGCTATTGCAGTCCGCCACAGAATGCTTTTGTGCTGGTCAAGGGCAGTCAGGTCTGGAGTGAACCAGGGGCTATATCTGTTCTTAGTTCTGCATTTTTTGAACGGAGCATGCTTATCTAAGATGGTGAGGAAGTTACTTTTAAAGAATGACCAGGCATCCTCAACTGACGGGATGAGGTCAATATCCTTCCAGGATACCCGGGCCAGGTCGATTAGAAAGGCCTGCTCGCAGAAGTGTTTTAGGGAGCGTTTGACAGTGATTAGGGGTGGTCGTTTGACTGCGGACCCGTAGCGGATACGGGCAATGAGGCAGTGATCGCTGAGATCCTGATTGAAGACAGAGGAGGTGTATTTGGAGGGCCAGTTGGTCAGGATAACGTCTATGAGGGTGCCCTTGCTTACAGATTATGGGTTGTACCTGGTGGGTTCCTTGATGATTTGTGTGAGATTGAGGGCATCTAGTTTAGATTGTAGGACTGCCGGGGTGTTAAGCATATCCCAGTTTAGGTCACCTAACAGAATAAACTCTGAAGATAGATGGGGGGCGATCAATTCACAAATCGTGTCCAGGGCACAGCTGGGAGCTGAGGGGTTCGCTAGCAGGCGGCAACAGTGAAATACTTATTTCTGGAGGGATTCATTTTAAAAATTAGAAGTTCGAACTGTTTGGGTATGGACCTGGAAAGTATGACATTACTTTGCAGGCTATCTCTGCAGTAGTTTGCAACTCCTCCCCCTTTGGCAGTTCTATCTTGACGGAAAATGTTGTAGTTGGGTATGGAAATCTCAGAATTTTTGGTGGCCTTCCTAAGCCAGGATTCAGACACAGCTAGAACATCCGGGTTGGCAGATTGTGCTAAAGCAGTGAGTAAAACAAACTTAGGGAGGAGGCTTCTGATGTTGACATGAATGAAACCAAGGCTTTTTTGCTCACAGAAGTCAACAAATGAGGGTGCCTGGGGACATGCAGGGCCTGAGTTTACCTCCACATCACCCGAGGAACAGAGGAGGAGTAGAATGAGGGTGCGGCTGAATGCTATCAAAACTGGTCTCCTAGAGCGTTGGGGACAAAGAATAAAAAGAGCAGATTTCTGGGCATGGTAGAATATATTCAGGGTATAATGCGCAGACAGGGGTATGGTGGGGTGCGGGTACAGCGGAGGTAAGCCCAGGCACTATGATAATAGAGGTTGTATCTCTGGACATGCTGGTTGTAATGGGTGAGGTCACCGCATGTGTGGGAGGTGGGACAATGGAGGTATCAGAGGTATGAAGAGTGGAACTAGGGGCTCCATTGTAAACTAAAACAATGATAACTAACCTGAACAACAGTATACAAGGCATATTGACATTTGAGAGAGACATACAGCGAGGCATAAAGTAATCACAGGTGTTGATTGGGAGAGCTAGCTAAAACAACAGGTGAGACAACAACAGCTCATCAGCTAACACAACAACAGCAGGTAAAATGGCGATGACTAGGCAGAGAGGGTCGGATTAACTACACACAGAGTCTGAGTTTGCGGCTGGGGTCGACAGATAAAGAATAAATAAACAGAATGGAGTACCGTGATTAATGGACAGTCCTGTAGGCATCAGCTATGTAGCCAAGTGATCATAGTGCCCAGGGGGCAGCAGTAGATGGAACAGGGAAGCCCCACTACGCTAGCGACACAGCGTTTAAAGTTAGTAGCCCTGGGCTAGTAGGAGCATCTGCTCCGATGGAGGCCGGATGAAGGCACAGCGGATGGAGTATTCATCGGCAGACCAGTCGTGGTGGTGCGGCGGGGCGCCGTGTCGACAGAGAATCCAAGCCAGATGGCGAAAGAGGTATTGTGGAATTTAGTTTGCTAGCCGGGAGATGTGCCTGGCTCACGGCTAACTGGTGCTAGCTTCGTGGCAGTGGCATTAGCCACTATATCCAATTGGTAGCAGCGGTGATCCGGTGCCAAGGTCCAGAGTTTACAGCAAGGATCCGGTGGAGTTTTGGGCTCTAGCCGTGTATGAATGGGGTTCGGGTGAACAGCTGAGTAGGCCGGGAGGTGGGCCTCAGGGAATAGCTTCGCTACTAGGTGCCACGGTGAGTGAAATATTGGGGAAGATGCCAGGGCTGAGGATGATGTTAAAGAGTTTAAGTATAGCCAATTAGAATTTGTGGTCTGTATATTATATAATTTAATGTAGGATACCATCAACACCACAGGCCTTTTTGGGTTGGAAGGTTTGTATTTTGTCCTGTAGATCATTCAATGTCATTGGAGAATCCAGTGGGTTCTGGTAGTCTTCTAAGATTTGTAATTGATCATGTATATATATATTTGCTATTTGTTCTTTGTTATAGATCTCTCTCTCTCTCTCTCTCCCTCTCACTCTCTCTTTGTCTTTCCATTTCTCTCTCTCTCTCTCTCTCTCTCTCTCTCTCTCTTTCTATCCCTCAGTGTTGGTAGAACTCACCAGTGCGGCTGTGTATCCAGACATCAGCAGACGTAAATAACTGGGCCTGGCACACTGCACTGGAGGAACAGTGCTGGAGTCACACTCATAAATAATGAATTGATCCAGACTATTCTCACATCCTCTTGGTGCTTCCAGACACATGCACGCCTGCACATACGTACGTAGTTGAGTGCACTTATACACGTACTGACCACTTCCGTATTGAGCGAGTCATCGGTACTTCCTGCTTTAGTTTTGATGATTGTAAGCAGGAATCAGGAGGATATAATTATGGTCAGATTTTCCACATGGAGGGCGGGTGAGAGCTTTGTATGCATCTCTGTGTGTGGAGTAAAGGTCTCTGTGTGTGGAGTAAAGGTCTCTGTGTGTGGAGTAAAGGTCTCTGTGTGTGGAGTAAAGGTCTCTGTGTGTGGAGTAAAGGTCTCTGTGTGTGGAGTAAAGGTATCTGTGTGTGGAGTAAAGGTCTCTGTTTGTGGAGTAAAGGTCTCTGTGTGTGGAGTAAAGGTCTCTGTGTGTGGAGTAAAGGTCTCTGTGTTTGGAGTAAAGGTCTCTGTGTTTGGAGTAAAGGTCTCTATGTGTGGAGTAAAGGTCTCTGTGTGTGGAGTAAAGGTCTCTGTGTTTGGAGTAAAGGTCTCTGTGTGTGGAGTAAAGGTCTCTATGTGTGGAGTAAAGGTCTCTATGTGTGGAGTAAAGGTCTCTGTGTTTGGAGTAAAGGTCTCTGTGTGTGGAGTAAAGGTCTCTGTGTGTGGAGTAAAGGTCTCTGTGTGTGGAGTAAAGGTCTCTGTGTGTGGAGTAAAGGTCTCTGTTTGTGGAGTAAAGGTCTCTGTGTGTGGAGTAAAGGTCTCTGTGTTTGGAGTAAAGGTCTCTGTGTTTGGAGTAAAGGTCTCTATGTGTGGAGTAAAGGTCTCTGTGTGTGGAGTAAAGGTCTCTGTGTTTGGAGTAAAGGTCTCTGTGTTTGGAGTAAAGGTCTCTGTGTGTGGAGTAAAGGTCTCTATGTGTGGAGTAAAGGTCTCTATGTGTGGAGTAAAGGTCTCTGTGTGTGGAGTAAAGGTCTCTGTGTGTGGAGTAAAGGTCTCTGTGTGTGGAGTAAAGGTCTCTGTGTGTGGAGTAAAGGTCTCTCTGTGTGGAGTAAAGGTCTCTGTGTGTGGAGTAAAGGTCTCTCTGTGTGGAGTAAAGGTCTCTGTGTGTGGAGTAAAGGTGGGCTAGGTTTTTTTTCCCACTGGTTGCACATGTGACATCCTGGTAGAAATGAGGTAAAACTGATTTAAGTTTGCCTGCCTTAAAGTCCCCGGCCACTAGGAGCGCCGCTTCTAGATGAGCTTCAAATGGCCACCCGGACTATTTACATTACCCCCTTTGATTTGATTGATTTAATTTGAAAGTGTACAACAACAACAGTTCATCATCATGTGTTTCGGTGTGTTTCTCTGACTCCTCAGTTGCTGTGCTGTGATAAAATGTCACTAAGGTCAAGGCATAGGTGTTTGTTGGTCTGAAGGTGAGAGTGTGACCATGTTTGTCTGAGTGTGTGAGTATGACAGATCACACAGATAACCTTGCTCTCCCTCTCTGTGCTGATGTTGCAGACTAGGCATTGGGCTCTGGTGTGTTCCAGTTCTCTGCAGTTCTCTGCTTGCTGTGTTGGCGTTGCCTGCTGTATTCTGCATACTGTAACAGAGCACACCATCTGGACTGACGCTATACATCTCCTGTGGTGAGTGTGTGTGTGAGTCTGAGACGTCTGCTTTAGTCTAGATCTTATTGATGACATAATCCCCAGTCCCCCCCCCCCCCCCCCCCTCATCTGATGTCTGGGGCATGAGGTGTGAGTGACTCAGCAAAACGTGACTGCTGTCACCACGGACACTCATATCTTTATTCCCTCCTCCATCTGATGTCTGGGGCATGAGGTGTGAGTGACTCAGCAAAACGTGACTGCTGTCACCACGGACACTCATATCTTTATTCCCTCCTCCATCTGATGTCTGGGGCATGAGGTGTGAGTGACTCAGCAAAACGTGACTGCTGTCACCACGGACACTCATATCTTTATTCCCTCCTCCATCTGATGTCTGGGGCATGAGGTGTGAGTGACTCAGCAAAACGTGACTGCTGTCACCACGGACACTCATATCTTTATTCCCTCCTCCATCTTGATGCTCATGAAATGATTCATCATGCGCTGATCACTAACAATATGAGAAGAACATGGAAAGTACTTGGTGTGACTTAGCGTGGGCGCATGTGTGATGGTGCGCACGTGTGTGTGCGCTTGTGTATGCATGCATTTCATTGTGTGTGTTTGTGTGTTTGCATGTGTTATTGGTATCACTCCTATGCTGGAAGGCAGTGATCTGTGAGAGCCATGTTGCCTTGAGGTCCAGAGCACTCAGAACAGTTCTCATGAAACAGTAATGAAACAGCTACCAGCTCTCACAGTCTCACATCAGAGTTAGACGGTCATCCTTGTTTCACAAATCTAACACTTTGAAGTTATTCCAAACGTCAACTTTGCATTCAAACTTGCATTCAAACATTCAACTTTGCATTGAAACTTGCAACCTTTGGAATCAGAGGCAGATGCTAACTCCAATCCCCCATCCCCGTTTACAACGCCCTAGCAAACCCGAAACCCACTTGAAGGTAACAGTGCTCACTGTTGCCTCTAGTGACCGGTTTCAACATCATCTCCCGACTTCCTCAGACATGGATGGTGAATACTGACTTGGCTTCAGATCAGGTAAAGGATGTAATCTATTAAAAGGGAAAGAGCGACTCATTGGTCTGAGACTCTCTGTTGCTTTAGGTGTGTGTGAGTACAAGTCTGTGTCAGTATGAAACTGTCAATGTGAGTGTGTTACTGCACGTGTGTAACAGTATTCTCCAGGGTTAGCATGCTGATGTTGACTCTCTGCTGCCCTCTCCTGGTAAAATATGTTCATTCACAATCCACTCTGTTCACTAGGGTTCAATGTGAATGGCTAGTAGATGTTGTTTACCTGATTCAAAGAAAAACCAAAGGTACAGTATAAGAGTGGCAAACAACTTCAACGTCTTTCTTTTTAATGTGTGAAATGTCATTTGGATGTAGATTCTGTCCTTCTAAGGTTCCTGTGATGACCTCAGTGGAGGATGGCTCATAATAATGGCTGTAATGGAGCAAATGGAATGACATCAAACATATAAAACCATGTGTTTGATGTATTTGATACCATTGAACTTATTCCTCTCCAGCCATTACCACGAGCCCGTCCTCCCCAATTAAGGTGCCACCAACCTCCTGTGGATGACTCTTGAAGAATGTTAGCCTGAGAATGCTAGCCTATTAGGTCTCTCTTTATGTAGTGTTGTGTCTCTCTTGTTGTGATGTGTGTTTTGTCCTATATTTATGTTGTTTTTAATTTGATTTTTTTTCAATCCCAGGCCCCCATCCCCGCAGGAGGCTTTTTGCCTTTTGGTAGGCCGTCATTGTAAATAAGAATTTGTTCTTAACTGACTTGCCTAGTTAAATAAAGGTTCAATAAAAATAAATAAATAAATGTCACCCTTGTCCATACAGAGCCTTCAGAAAGTATTCATACCCCTTGACTTATTCCACATTTTGTTATGTTAAAGCCTGAATTCAAGATGGATTAAATAAATGTTTTTGTCACCCATCTACAGCCCATAAAGACAAAGTGAAAACATGTTTTTAGAAATGTTTGCACATTTATTTAAAAATGAAATACATAAATTTCTAATTTAAATAAGTATTCACACCCCATTATCCATTTTAAATTCAGAATGTAACACTACTTTCTGAAGGCACTGTATGTCACACCAGTATGTACCTTAGGTCTCAGATGCTTAAGCAGCCAGTGGATTGGAGAACATTATAGACAGAAATGTGTGCCTGAGGGCGGGAGAGAGGAGCAGGCAAGAGCCCTGGTCTCTTGGGCTCAGTCATCAGACACAGCATCACTGCCTCCAAATGTCTTCTCTGAACCCCCCTCTCCCTCTCTCCCTCTCTCTCCCTCCCTCTCTCTCTCTCCCTCTCTCTCCCTCTTACCCCCTCCCCTCTCTCTCTCGTCTCTCTCTCCCTCTTACCCCCTCCTCTCTCTCTCCCTCTCTCTCTCTCTCTCTCTCTCGTCTCTCTCCCTCTTACCCCCTCCTCTCTCTCTGTCTCTCTCTCTCTCTCTCTCTCTCTCTCCCTCTTACCCCCTCCTCTCTCTCTCTCTCGTCTCTCTCTCCCTCTTACCCCCTCCTCTCTCTCTCTCCCTCTTACCCCCCTCCTCTCTCTCTCCCTCTTACCCCGTCCTCTCTCTCTCTCGTCTCTCTCTCCCTCTCTCTCTCTCTCTCTCTCTCGTCTCTCTCTCCCTCTTAACCCCTCCTCTCTCTCTCCCTCTTACCCCCCTCCTCCCTCTCTCTCCCTCTTACCCCCTCTTCTATCTCTCTCTCTCTCTCCCTCTTACCCCCTCCTCTCTCTCTACCCCCCCTCTCCTCTCCTCTCTCTCCCTCTTACCCCCCTCCTCTCTCTCTCTCCTCTCTCTCCTCTCCTCTCTCTCTCTCTCCTCTCCTCTCTCGTCTCTCTCTCCCTCTCTCTCTCTCTCTCACTCTCTCTCTCTCACTCTCTCGTCTCTCTCTCCCTCTCTCTCCCTCTTACCCCCCTCCTCTCTCTCTCCCTCTTACCCCCCTCCCCCCTCTCTCACTCTTACCCCCCTCCTCCCTCTCTCTCCTTCTTACCCCCTCCTCCCTCTCTCTCCCTCTTACCCCCTCCTCTCTCTCTCTCCCTTTTACCCGCCTCCTCTCTCTCTCCCTCTTACCCCCTCCTCTCTCTCTCCCTCTTACCCCCCTCCTCTAGCTCTCTCGCTCTCTCCCTCTTACCCCCTCCTCTCTCTCTCTCTCTCTCTCCTTCTTACCCCCTCCTCTCTCTCTCCTCTCTCTCTACCCCTCCTCTCTCCTCTCCTCTCTCTCTATCCCCCTCTCTCTCTCTCTCCTCTCCTCTCTATACCCCCTCTCTCCCTGCCTACTGTGGCTCCATTTGCTCTCTGTTTTCTTCAAACTTAACAAGTCTTGTGGGGCATGACTGTGAACATCAACATAGAGATGGGTTTATGTCCCTGAACACATCACACATCCAACTTCACACTTACTGTACATATCACTAGGGCTCTAAGGTTTCCCTGGGTAGTTTCCCTGGTTAGTTTCCCTGGTTAGTTTCCCTGGTTTGTTTCCCCGGGTTAGTTTCCCTGGTTCGTTTCCTCGGTCAGTTTCCCTGGTCAGTTTCCCTGGTTAGTTTCCCTGGTCAGTTTCCCCGGTTAGTTTCCCTGGTTCGTTTCCTCGGTCAGTTTCCCTGGTTAGTTTCCCTGGTTCGTTTCCTCGGTCAGTTTCCCCGGTTAGTTTCCCTGGTTCGTTTCCTCGGTCAGTTTCCCTGGTCAGTTTCCCTGGTTAGTTTCCCTGGTTCGTTTCCCTGGTTCGTTTCCTCGGTCAGTTTCCCTGGTCAGTTTCCCTGGTCAGTTTCTCTGGTTAGTTTCCCCGGTTAGTTTCCCTGGTTCGTTTCCTCAGTCAGTTTCCCCGGTTAGTTTCCCTGGTTTGTTTCCTTGGTCAGTTTCCCTGGTTAGTTTCCCTGGTTAGTTTCCCTGGTCAGTTTCCCTACTTAGTTTCCCCGGTCAGTTTCCCTGGTTCGTTTCCTCGGTCAGTTTCCCTGGTCAGTTTCCCTGGTTCGTTTCCTCTGTCAGTTTCCCCGGTTAGTTTCCCTGGTTTGTTTCCTTGGTCAGTTTCCCTGGTTAGTTTCCCTGGTTCGTTTCCTTGGTCCGTTTCACTGGTTAGTTTCCCTGGTTAGTTTCCCCGGTCAGTTTCCCCGGTCAGTTTCCCTGGTTAGTTTCCCTGGTTAGTTTCCCCGGTCAGTTTCCCTGGTCAGTTTCCCTGGTTAGTTTCCCTGGTCAGTTTCCCTGGTTCGTTTCCTCGGTCAGTTTCCCCGGTTAGTTTCCCTGGTTAGTTTCCTCGGTCAGTTTCCCTGGTCAGTTTCTCTGGTTAGTTTCCCCGGTTAGTTTCCCTGGTTCGTTTCCCTGGTTCGTTTCCTCGGTCAGTTTCCCTGGTCAGTTTCTCTGGTTCGTTTCCCCGGTTCGTTTCCCTGGTTCGTTTCCTCAGTCAGTTTCCCCGGTTAGTTTCCCTGGTTAGTTTCCTTTGTCAGTTTCCCTGGTTAGTTTCCCTGGTTAGTTTCCCCGGTTAGTTTCCCTGGTTAGTTTCCCTGGTTAGTTTCCCTGGTTCGTTTCCCTGGTTTGTTTCCTTGGTCAGTTTCCCTGGTTAGTTTCCCTGGTTAGTTTCCCCGGTCAGTTTCCCCGGTCAGTTTCCCTGGTTCGTTTCCCTGGTCAGTTTCCCTGGTCAGTTTCCCTGGTTAGTTTCCCTGGTCAGTTTCCCTGGTTCGTTTCCTTGGTCAGTTTCCCTGGTCAGTTTCCCTGGTTTGTTTCCCTGGTTCGTTTCCTTGGTCAGTTTCCCTGGTTAGTTTCCCTGGTCAATTTCCCTGGTCAGTTTCCCTGGTCAGTTTCCCTGGTCAGTTTCCCTGGTTAGTTTCCCTGGTCAGTTTCCCTGGTTAGTTTCCCTGGTCAGTTTCCCTGGTTAGTTTCCCTGGTCAGTTTCCCTGGGCAGTTTCCCTGGTCAGTTTCCCTGGTTAGTTTCCCTGGTCAGTTTCCCTTGTCAGTTTCCCTGGTTAGTTTCCCTGGTCAGTTTCCCTGGTTAGTTTCCCTGGTCAGTTTCCCTGGTTAGTTTCCCTGGTCAGTTTCCCTGGTCAGTTTCCCTTGTCAGTTTCCCTGGTTAGTTTCCCTGGTCAGTTTCCCTGGTCAGTTCCCCTGGTTAGTTTCCCTGGTCAGTTTCCCCGGTATATGAGTACTTCTGAAGCATACTATAAAACCCATTTCTGTATTTATTTTTGGTAAACATTCTGATGTTCATTTGTCCTTGATTGAGCAGCAATGAACAGTACGACATGATGACCATAATAGCAATGCTGCAGAGACACTTACCTGCTACCTGCTGGAGATCAGAGATATGATGATTAGTCCTCTGATATTCACAGTACATGGAGAGATCACACAGGTCAGGTGTCTTTTACAATCAGAGCACTTCTGCCTCTCCCTCTCACTGTGGTTACTGAACCCGAGAGGTCCCCAGGTGCATCTCCAATGGCAACAGCCACAGTGGTGTCACATCTTTGATACCAAGACACATACACACTCATGTCATACATGAACGGTCACGCACACGCGAACACACACAGATAATCTCCCTCTCTCGCTCTTTCTCTCACTCTTTCTCTCTCTCGCTAAATGCATGACACCGTTGCTACGGTAACCTCCTCCATAGTAGGTGAATCTATATTCAGTAAGAGGGTCAATGGAAGGTCATGCTGGCAGCTTAGCTCTCATACTATCTGGTTATGTAATGTCCGTCACCTCTCCATCATAAGGAGCAGATGGGATACAGCCTGCGCATTTTAAATAGCACATGTAATGCTACACTTCTAGCCAGTGAGAGTATTATGTGCATGGTATTACTTATATGCATAGCCTTGTCAAATTCACAAAATACAATATTTAGTCCCTAGAAACTCATATGTGAGCTAGAAGTACTTGGGAATGGTCTTTGGCTAGAGATGAATGCTGAGCTTCTGGTTTTGGCCCCGGTGTCTTTATGGGGATTCAGGTTGGCTATAGCGTAGTCTGTGTGCAGTGTTATTTCAGCTGGCCTGCCCTAGGGAGGGAACAGACAGATCAGCCAGGAGGATATCTCTGTAATCACACCCTGTAATCACACCCTGTAATCTCACCCTGTAATCACACCCTGTAATCACACCCAGTAATCACACCCTGTAATCTCACCCTGTAATCACACCCAGTAATCACACCCAGTAATCACACCCTGTAATCACACCCTGTAATCACACCCAGTAATCACACCCTGTAATCTCACCCTGTAATCACACCCTGTAATCACACCCTGTAATCTCACCCTGTAATCACACCCTGTAATCACACCCAGTAATCACACCCTGTAATCACACCCTGTAATCTCACCCTGTAATCACACCCTGTAATTACACCCTGTAATCTCACCCTGTAATCACACCCTGTAATCTCACCCTGTAATCACACCCAGTAATCACACCCTGTAATCTCACCCTGTAATCACACCCTGTAATCACACCCTGTAATCACACCCAGTAATCTCACCCTGTAATCACACCCTGTAATCACACCCTGTAATCACACCCTGTAATCACACCCTGTAATCTCACCCTGTAATCACACCCTGTAATCACACCCTGTAATCACACCCAGTAATCTCACCCTGTAATCACACCCTGTAATCTCACCCTGTAATCTCACCCTGTAATCACACCCTGTAATCACACCCTGTAATCTCGGGGGGCTCCAGATATATCATGGTGCAGAGAGTGACACAACACCACAGCCTTGGTCTAGCTCTTTGTAGAGTACCACTGATCTTAGAACAGTGAGTGTTAATGGTGGTAACTGCAGATCTTTGATCTTTACGAATTTTACATCTGATAACTGTTCTGAGGTATAGCAGAGTACTGTCAGTGGCAGTAATAATTGAAGTTGCTGTGACAGCATGACTATGTACTTGATAAGTGGTGAGTATGCTGTGACCAGTAGAAGCAGATGCTCACTTCCGTAGTAATATTGCAACAGTAGCATCAATGTGCTTCATGATGCCAATTTCCTCCAAAGAATATGATAGAGTGTGCATCTCAGAGTGATGCCCAAGATGCACAAAGCTCACGAGGAGGTGCAGGCGATGCCTCTGCCCTGTCCTCATGTGTGTTTGAGTATTTTTGTAAACCTTTATTTAACTAGGCAAGTCAGTTTTAAGAACATTATTTTATTTTCAATGACGGCCTAGGAACAGTGGGTTAACTGCTTGTTCAGGGGCAGAATGACAGAGGGGGTTTGAACTTGTAACCTTCCGGTTACTAGTCCGCCACTCTAACCACTAGGCTACCCTGCCGAGTATAGTGTACAATGGATTGCATCAGATATTTCTGGGGGGGATAAGGGGAGGTTTCGCCCTGAGCTTATTGCCCTGGCATGCTGCTCTGTCACACTGTTGTGAAACAGAGACTCTTGAGTTACTGTACATCTGCAAATGGAAAAACCATGTCTTCTCCCCCACTTCCTGTTTGACCCTTTAGCTTACAGTGAATAACCTCAACATCACCAAACAGCTGCTCTTTCACAACTGCAGCTCTCTAAACTTAGTTTCACCGTCTCCCTGATTCCACAGGCAAACTACCCAGGCAACATTGATATCTCCAGCATTAATGTCTGTTATCCAACCAAGCCCAATGATTGGTTGCTTCCAACTGTATTCACCCCCCCAACAGTTTGTCAAGCGTATAACTCCTGTGAGAGAGTCCATCTCAGTCAGCACAGAGGTAAATGAACCTGGGCCATGCTTTATGACAAACTCAACAGCCTGAACAGAACAGAAACCCATTGGTGAAAGCCAAACAGTGTTATCCTATCTAGCATGTCAGTGGTTTAGCTGCAGTGTGCACAGCTGTAATCCTTCATTGGGCTTGCAGAGTGTGATCCCACTGCCAAGCTGTTATTGCAGTCATCTGAGGAAGCAATGTTGTTTCACAGTCAATGGAAGTCAGTAGGCTATTACCAATGAGTTCATTTCCATGGAAACAAGATGATGATGAGAGTTCTCATTCAGGTTTAATGCAAATGGGTCAATTTATTTGATAAGTTTACATTTATATCTAGGAATATAATGTATTCTTCACTTTCCCATTCTAAATAACAACCATTACTGAACATTGATTTGTTTTTCATTATAAAATGTGAACACATTATCACTCCTCAGCTATACCTCAGCTATGGCTGATTACAAATGATTGCAGTCTGTCTTAAGTGCCAAATGCCTCCATTGACAAAGCATTATTTGCAGAACAACTTACTGCAAACCCTGTACAGGAACACATCTGCACAGTCATCAACAGATCTATTGCAGTACAGTACATACCCTGAGTATTGACTTTACCTGACAACAGACACTGACTACATATTCTCATCTGTCAGCAGATCTATACGGATATCTGAATGTGTGTGTGTACATGTGTGTGAAGAGACGCAGTGTCTTTCTCTCTCTGTGTGTGTGTGTGTGTGTGTGTGTGTCTTTTTGGGTGCATTTGTGTGTGTACCTCCAATCTATCAGTTCTTCTGTCTGAGTATTTGGGTGTATTGAGAGGCGTAGGATTGCCTGCTCTGCTGAGCCTCTATCTCTGACTCATACTCCTCCTCTTCATCCTCCTCCTCCTCCTCTACACCCCTCTGGCGCTGTAGGATGCTGCTACGGGACTGTGAACAGGAGATGGGTTAAAGACTTGGGACAGTCTTGTAAAGGAAACTAAATATACCTGTCTGTACAGGACAGTAATGACTGTTAACCTTTATCAGTGTATGTTTCTCTCTTTCATTCATTATTGTGGAGGTCTATGTTTTTGTCTGTAATGCTAGCAGCAGATGCAATCGTACCTTCTTGGCTGATTCAGCAGTGTGTTTGAGGCTGGAGCCCAGGGTGGGACTAGGCTGGTGGGCCATAGAGGAGGGCAGCAGGGTCTGGTTGTCCAGAGGGCTGTCAGA
The DNA here is from genome assembly GCF_045791955.1 of Oncorhynchus clarkii lewisi. Lineage (NCBI taxonomy): Eukaryota > Metazoa > Chordata > Actinopteri > Salmoniformes > Salmonidae > Oncorhynchus > Oncorhynchus clarkii. Next base: position 68,981,928 of record NC_092152.1, on the reverse strand, counting down.
CACCCTGATCCTCCCAGTGAACAACTGTTGAGACCGGGGAGATGATCAGCCCTGTAGCCCCATACCTGGAACTCTCACCTCTCAGTCATGCTGTCCAGGTTCTGGAAGGTGTGTGTGTGTCTAACCTCCAGGTCCTTGTCTATGTCCATGCTGTCCAGGTCTGGAAGGTGTGTGTGTGTGTGTCTAACCTCCAGGTCTTTGTCTATGTCCATGCTGTCCAGGTCTGGAAGGTGTGTGTGTCTAACCTCCAGGTCTTTGTCTATGTCCATGCTGTCCAGGTCTGGAAGGTGTGTGTGTGTCTAACCTCCAGGTCTTTGTCTATGTCCATGCTGTCCAGGTTCTGGAAGGTGTGTGTGTGTCTAACCTCCAGGTCTTTGTCTATGTCCATGCTGTCCAGGTTCTAGAAGGTGTGTGTGTGTCTAACCTCCAGGTCTTTGTCTATGTCCATGCTGTCCAGGTTCTGGAAGGTGTGTGTGTGTCTAACCTCCAGGTCCTTGTCTATGTCCATGCTGTCCAGGTCTGGAAGGTGTGTGTGTGTCTAACCTCCAGGTCCTTGTCTATGTCCATGCTGTCCAGGTCTGGAAGGTGTGTGTGTGTGTCTAACCTCCAGGTCTTTGTCTATGTCCATGCTGTCCAGGTTCTGGAAGGTGTGTGTGTGTGTCTAACCTCCAGGTCTTTGTCTATGTCCATGCTGTCCAGGTTCTGGAAGGTGTGTGTGTGTGTCTAACCTCCAGGTCTTTGTCTATGTCCATGCTGTCCAGGTTCTGGAAGGTGTGTGTGTGTCTAACCTCCAGGTCTTTGTCTATGTCCATGCTGTCCAGGTTCTGGAAGGTGTGTGTGTGTCTAACCTCCAGATCTTTGTCTATGTCCATGCTGTCCAGGTTCTGGAAGGTGTGTGTGTGTCTAACCTCCAGGTCTTTGTCTATGTCCATGCTGTCCAGGTTCTGGAAGGTGTGTGTGTGTGTCTAACCTCCAGGTCTTTGTCTATGTCCATGCTGTCCAGGTTCTGGAAGGTGTGTGTGTGTCTAACCTCCAGGTCTTTGTCTATGTCCATGCTGTCCAGGTTCTGGAAGGTGTGTGTGTGTGTCTAACCTCCAGGTCCTTGTCTATGTCCATGCTGTCCAGGTTCTGGAAGGTGTGTGTGTGTCTAACCTCCAGGTCTTTGTCTATGTCCATGCTGTCCAGGTTCTAGAAGGTGTGTGTGTGTCTAACCTCCAGGTCTTTGTCTATGTCCATGCTGTCCAGGTTCTGGAAGGTGTGTGTGTGTCTAACCTCCAGGTCCTTGTCTATGTCCATGCTGTCCAGGTCTGGAAGGTGTGTGTGTGTCTAACCTCCAGGTCTTTGTCTATGTCCATGCTGTCCAGGTTCTGGAAGGTGTGTGTGTGTGTCTAACCTCCAGGTCTTTGTCTATGTCCATGCTGTCCAGGTCTGGAAGGTGTGTGTGTGTGTCTAACCTCCAGGTCTTTGTCTATGTCCATGCTGTCCAGGTTCTGGAAGGTGTGTGTGTGTCTAACCTCCAGGTCCTTGTCTATGTCCATGCTGTCCAGGTTCTGGAAGGTGTGTGTGTGTGTCTAACCTCCAGGTCTTTGTCTATGTCCATGCTGTCCAGGTTCTGGAAGGTGTGTGTGTGTTTAACCTCCAGGTCTTTGTCTATGTCCATGCTGTCCAGGTTCTGGAAGGTGTGTGTGTGTGTCTAACCTCCAGGTCTTTGTCTATGTCCATGCTGTCCAGGTTCTGGAAGGTGTGTGTGTGTCTAACCTCCAGGTCCTTGTCTATGTACATGCTGTCCAGGTCTGGAAGGTGTGTGTGTGTCTAACCTCCAGGTCTTTGTCTATGTCCATGCTGTCCAGGTTCTGGAAGGTGTGTGTGTGTCTAACCTCCAGGTCTTTGTCTATGTCCATGCTGTCCAGGTTCTGGAAGGTGTGTGTGTGTCTAACCTCCAGGTCCTTGTCTATGTCCATGCTGTCCAGGTCTGGAAGGTGTGTGTGTGTGTCTAACCTCCAGGTCTTTGTCTATGTCCATGCTGTCCAGGTTCTGGAAGGTGTGTGTGTGTGTCTAACCTCCAGGTCTTTGTCTATGTCCATGCTGTCCAGGTTCTGGAAGGTGTGTGTCTAACCTCCAGGTCTTTGTCTATGTCCATGCTGTCCAGGTTCTGGAAGGTGTGTGTCTAACCTCCAGGTCTTTGTCTATGTCCATGCTGTCCAGGTTCTGGAAGGTGTGTGTGTGTGTCTAACCTCCAGGTCTTTGTCTATGTCCATGCTGTCCAGGTCTGGAAGGTGTGTGTGTGTGTCTAACCTCCAGGTCTTTGTATATGTCCATGCTGTCCAGGTTCTGGAAGGTGTGTGTGTGTCTAACCTCCAGGTCTTTGTCTATGTCCATGCTGTCCAGGTTCTGGAAGGTGTGTGTGTAGACCTCAAGAGCCTTGGCATGGAACACCATCTCCACTGTGATGAAGTCTGTGAAGATCCTCTGGAAGAAGACCTAGTATTATTGTCACTGTAAGAGGATGGACATGCCTGAGTATGACTGGAACACATGCGAGTGAGTGAGTCTGTGTGTGTGTGTTGTGTTCATATGTGTGTGTGTGTGTGTGTTGTGTTTATATGTGTGTGTATTGTGTTTATATGTGTGTGTGTGTTGTGTTCATATGTGTGTGTCTGTTGTGTTCATATGTGTGTGTGTGTTGTGTTCATATGTGTGTGTGTGTTGTGTTCATATGTGTGTGTGTGTTGTGTTCATATGTGTGTTGTGGTTGAAGACCAACCTTGATGTCCTCCAGTTTCTGTCTCTGGAAGTCACTGATGGTCTCCTCCAGTTGTCTGGTGCTGCGGTGAGCATCATTGGTCGCCTTCTGAGCATTCACCTCTGCCTGAAAACCAAACAGCAAAGGAATACTACAACTGTACTAGAAGCTTGAAAGATAAATTCTTTTTTATGACAGCTACCAAAACTTCTGGAACCACATAGCAAGATCTCATCAATGGTCAGATATCTGCATCGTTGCAGTGTTGAAGGTGTTGTTGATGTGACAGGGGGTTCCAGAGAAATCATGTTACCTGTGACTGAAAACATTGGATAAGGTATTGAAGCATGACTAGAACAGAACATCTACATTTCTAAAACCTCTCAGAGACCAGGTTAGCTGATCTGAACCTGTCACTCAAAGCACCACTCATAGAGTAAATATGGCTGACAAACAATTGTTTGTCACAGGCAATACGTCGTATTTATCAATACTGTGTCTTGACATAAGGATTGTTGATGTAAATACTATAATCATTCTGGAATTCTGCTACTCTTGTAGAGTTATATGCAGATATAAATAGACTGGGAGAAAGGATACAATTCTTTGTCTATTGGAGGGATCCTTCTGCTGGAGTTTCTCCAGTTTCTGCAGCTCTTTCAGCGCTCTGTCCCGATCAGCATTGAACCTCTTCAGATCTGCCTGTATGTCAGAGATATGACCAGTCCATGAAGCTTCAAACACACTGTCTCAGAAGAGACAGCCTATACATTCACTGCCATTGTTCTGCCATGAGAGGCTGTGAAGAGTGTGTGAAGTGACAATGAGAGAGAGAGAGACAGAGAGAGAGAAAGAGACAAAGATAGTGTGTGTGTGTGTGTGTGTGTGTGTGTGTGTGCATGCGTGCATGAGGGATCTGTATTTTGTCTGGTAATTACTGTATGAAATCTACAGTGTGTTCGTTTCCATGTGTGAGGACTTACTCTCTTGTTTTCAACAATATCTCCATAGGCTTTGAGGGGAGTGACGACTTTGGTCTCCAGCCTCTCTATCTGTCAGGGGTAGACACAGTAAACAGACTTTCATCTTCAAAACAACAGTATTTCAAGGTGTGAGAAACAAATTGTTGTATTTTTGTTAGGTAAAAATGGCTCTAAACCAACACTGTCTTTGCACACTATATACAGTGTTGTAGTATTCCTAGATGTTGCAGTATTCCTTTGGCACTTAAGACTGAGTAACTCCCATAATGCCTTTATTTACTGTTACTGTTATCGTTAACCCTTACACTAACCCAGTAGATGCACCATGGCCACCCACGTCCTCTACCACTAATACCAGTGGCAGGGAAGCTACTCTAAAAATATAGTTTACTGAACCAATGTTTCTTTGAGAAAGTAGTTCACTACATCCAAACTGTTTTGTTATTATCTAAACCTGAAATGTCATAGATTACAAATTGCAATAAAAATAAAATCAATAACAGACCCCCCTGGATTAACAGAATGTGTAATTAAGCCTATACACAAAAACTCTTTCAAGTGACAATTAGGCAAGTCTGATGCTGAAAAATAAAGGAAATGATTGCCTACTTTAGCCATATTTTATTTAATTTTTGCAAAAAAACGTAGTGTAATTCCAGTAGTTAGCTACACCACTAAATGGCAAAAAAATAAATGAACTACTGAAAACCCTACCAAGAATTGAATTTAGTTCAGCTACCACAAAGCTACTGCACAATGAAGTTAAATTACTACTTTAACAAGCCTATATGTAGTTCACTACTCCCCAACAGCCCCTGACCTCTCACCCCTCACCTCAGCCTGGCGGTAGTCCTGCACCATGGCCAGGTCTTCAGCCAGGTTCTTCAGACAGGTACGGAGCTCTGGGTCCTCAGTATTCGAGAAGTCATTGAGCTGTCTGACCAGCATGTCAGCCTGGTCCCTCAGCTTGCCTGTCTTCCTGGTGTAAGAGGCCAGCAGGCTGCAGAACTGACCCAGGTACTTCTCAGCATGGCTCACTGTCAGCTCCATGCTCTTTATCTGTCTGTCTCTGGACAAAAGATGAAGAGATATGAAGGGTTAGGGGTTTCAGCTAACTATAGACCTCCAGGAAGTTTTAGGGTCGTGTTTGTGATAAACGCTAGATGAGCCAAATATCAGTACACATCCCTTTAGCACTATTATATCTGTGAGACAGGTGTGTTTCCAAAGGCGCACTCATATGAAATAAAGTATTCCCAATGCGCAATCTTCTCCATACCTAATCTAGGCCCAATTACCACTTTAGCCGTGGTTTCCACACATAATCGTGGAAAGGCAGTATATAGTGAAACATGACATGGTTAGCTATAGAATTAGTACAGCATCAAATGAAGAATCAACCGATTGGCTCGATGTTGACTATGTAGAGCCGTCTGGTCCATGCTAGCTTTTCCTGCTACAGTACTGGGGTTTATTAAAACAGTATAGCTAACCAACACAGGTGTTACCAAGTAATAGTGGTACATTAAACCATATATGCATGTAACGAGGGCAACTACCTTGAGAAGATGGTGTTCATGTTGGATTTGCTCGGGCGTCACTTCACCTCACTGTTGAGTTGCGGTATTTGCCTTATTGCCAAGCTCTCGCCTGCCCCGGGTTACGAGCTAGTTGGTTGCTATAGAGACGACAACACGAAAGAGTGGGGTTTTGGGGTGTAAGTGATGGTTATGGACACATGGTGGCAGCAGCGTATCATTAGCAACATAAGCCCCTAGAGGAGCCGAGATAGGCTTTACAAGGCAACCTTACAGAATAATAAAACGTAACCCCATCCCTCAGGTCTATTAAAGAGCGTGGTAAAACTGATGTTTTTAAAACTCACTCTCACCCTTCCTTTCTCTCTTTCTCTCTTTCTCTCTCTGTTCTCTCTCTGACTCACTCGCTCATACACTTCATCGCACACGCACACACGCGCACACACACACACACACACACACACACACACACACACACACACACACACACACACACACACACACACACACACACACACGGTCCAGCCTGTTAACGAGTGGCTGTAAGAGAAGTGTTGAAGAGAGGCCAGCTCTCAACTCTCTCTGGGAAGAATGTGTTGGCATATACAAGGGGCGCCACTCAAATGGAACTTTAATTCATTTACACAAAAACTCAAACAATTCAAAAAACAGACCTCACTGCTGGCAGCTCACAACTGTAAAGTGTAACACAGCCTCCTACCTGAGAATTAACGTTTTATTGTATGCTGCACGTAATATAGTATGTGTGTGTGTGTGTGTGTGTGTGTGTGTGTGTGTGTGTGTGTGTGTGTGTGTGTCAGCCAGTGGAGGTGGGCTGTGAATAGGGCTTTGATGTAGCCTGCCAAGTTTCCCCTGTGGACAGCAGCTGTTGTGATAAACACGCTGTCTAGTAGCAACAGATCCTCCCAAGATGGTTCCACACCCCCTCCTCTCTCTCTAGCTTTCTCTCTCTCTCCATCACTCTGTCTCTCTTTGTCCCACCCTCTCTCTCTGTCTTTCTCTCTCTCTCTCCCTCTCTCTGTCTCTCTTTGCACCCCCCTCTCTCTCTCTCTCTTTCTCTCAACCTCTCCCCTCCTCTCCCCCCAGGCTGTAGTTAGTGAAGGGAAATGAAAACAATGCCCCTGCCAGTCCAGCAGCAGAACCATACCAACCTGAGAGAGACAGTCAGACAGAGGATAGGGGTGAACGAGACACTCCCAGACAGACAGACAGACAGACAGACAGACAGACAGACAGACAGACAGACAGACAGACAGAGGATAGGGGTGAACGAGACATAGTGTGAACTAAACTCACAGAGAGACAGACAGACAGACAGACAGACAGACAGAGGATAGGGGTGAACGAGACATAGTGTGAACTAAACTCACAGATAGAGAGACAGACAGACAGAGGATAGGGGTGAACGAGACATAGTGTGAACTAAACTCACAGAGAGAGAGACAGAAAGACAGACAGACAGACAGACAAACAGACAGACAGACAGACAGACAGACAGACAGACAGACAGACAGACGCACCCCAAAGATCATTATCGGATGTCTCTATAAACACCACACAATAGCCACAGGGCTGATGGCTAATTGCGTTCCCCAGAGCAGGTCTGTAGGGCTGACAGAGGAAGGAAGTCCACATGTCACCCAGAGGCAGAATCAAAGAGCAGGGCAGACTCACTTCCTTTGCGACACTCACACTTGCTCACAAAAACACACAAACACACACAGACCCACACACATGCAAACACACATAGACTGTGGGTTGGAGTTCCAGTCATATTCATTGAAACTTCCATTCATTCAGATCTGTATTGATCCTTATATTGTCATCATTAACTCCTATGTGGGAAATGACATCATCCCACTCCATGTTCTGAAGAGTCAGTTTGTCTCATAGTGATGTCACAGCCTAGGAGTGTGATTGAGGAGGCAAGGCGACACAGACGAGGAAAACCAGCTAAATGAAACAGTTCCCCCAGGCTGTTACCTCAATCACAAGCTCTGGGTACGACAAGCCAAAACCACAGGCAGCCTTTTTGACTGAGTCAGAAAACTGTTTTTTTTTTGCTGTGGGAGTTGCTGTATGAATATGTTGAACGCTATGAGGCAGGAACACTATTACTGAATAATATGAGGCAAGGACAGACTCTGACTTAGGTTAACCTGTTGCCTAGTGAGAGGATGCCAACGTTAGTGGGCTGTTGATGAAAGTCATTGGACCAATCACTGTGTGTATGTCTGGGCATGACTCTTACTATACATAGTTCACCTCCTACACTCTTAGAAAAAAAGGTGCTATCTAGATTCTAAAAAGGTTATTTGGCTGTCCACATAGGAGAACCCTTTGAAGAACCCTTTTTGGTTCCAGGTAGAACCCTTTCCTTTCCACATGAAAACCAAACGGGTTCTACCTGGCACTAAAAAGTGTTCTACCTGGAACCAAAAAGGGTTCTCCTGTGGGGACAGCCAAAGAACCCTTTTGAGTGTAGCCTGGCCCTGGCCTAGCTGACATAGAGGTGTACAAATATCCTTTTTTATTTTCCTCTACTCTGGAAGTGCTGGCCCACAGGCGCCAATGTGTGTGTGTGTTCCACAGCCAGTGCAGTGGAAAGGTCTGGGATGTAACCCAGGACAGAGTTTCCCGTTGTGAGGTGGTTTTCTATGTTCGCCAGCAAGGGCTGACCCCTCTCTCATACCTGTGATTAATGCCAGAGCATGCACCTCAGAGGCAGTGTCAACAAACAGCCTCTGTGTGTGTGTGTATGTATTCGTGTGTGTGTGTGTGTGTGTGTGTGTGTGTGTGTGTGTGTGTGTGTGTGTGTGTGTGTGTGTGTCTGTGTGTCTGTGTGTGTGTGTGTGTGTGTGTTGTGGCTGGGTGGAGGAGGGTTGGTTCATTCATTCGACAGATGCATTAAATTCTTCCTTGTAGTGTAGAGTTATAAAGTTTACAGTGTAGAGTTAGAAGGTTTACAGTGTAGAGTTATAAAGTTTACAGTATAGAGTTAGAAGGTTTACAGTGTAGAGTTAGAAGGTTTACAGTGTAGAGTTATAACGTTTACAGTGTAGAGTTAGAAGGTTTACAGTGTAGAGTTAGAAGGTTTACAGTGTAGAGTTATAACATTTACAGTGTAGAGTTATAACATTTACAGTGTAGAGTTAGAAGGTTTACAGTGTAGAGTTATAACGTTTACAGTGTAGAGTTATAACGTTTACAGTGTAGAGTTAGAAGGTTTACAGTGTAGAGTTATAACATTTACAGTGTAGAGTTATAACGTTTACAGTGTAGAGTTATAACGTTTACAGTGTAGAGTTAGAAGGTTTACAGTGTAGAGTTATAACGTTTACAGTGTAGAGTTATAACGTTTACAGTGTAGAGTTAGAAGGTTTACAGTGTAGAGTTAGAAGGTTTACAGTGTAGAGTTATAACGTTTACAGTGTAGAGTTAGACGGTTTACAGTGTAGAGTTAGAAGGTTTACAGTGTAGAGTTAGAAGGTTTACAGTGTAGAGTTATAACGTTTACAGTGTAGAGTTAGAAGGTTTACAGTGTAGAGTTAGAAGGTTTACAGTGTAGAGTTATAACGTTTACAGTGTAGAGTTAGAAGGTTTACAGTGTAGAGTTAGAAGGTTTACAGTGTAGAGTTATAACGTTTACAGTGTAGAGTTAGAAGGTTTACAGTGTAGAGTTAGAAGGTTTACAGTGTAGAGTTAGAAGGTTTACAATGGGGATATATGAGAGTATGGATGTCTCCTAGGTGGTGGGAGAGAGAGATACTGTAACTGTGTGGGACATTACATTGGCCCACCTTTGCCCCTTCCCTTCCACCTTTGCCCCCTCCTTCCCACTGCCCCTCCCTCCCCAATTTGCCCCCTCACTCTTCACTGCCCCCTCTCTCCCCACTGCCCCTTCCCTCCCCAATTTGCCCCCTCCCTCCCCACTGCCCCTTCCTTCCCCAATTTGCCCCCTCCCTCCACACTGCCCCTTCCCTCCCCAATTTGCTTCCTCCCACTACCTCCACCCTCCCCACTGCCCCCTCCCTCCCTCCCTCCCTCCCTCCCTCCCCCACCCTTGTCCCCTCAGTCATCAGTCATTGAGCAGATCCATCAGTCTGACTGTGTTCTCACTAGTGGAGCCGGTAGTGGAGTAAAGAACTGATCATTGTGATGAATGGGAGAGAGAACGCTATGTGACACTTATTTTCCTTTCTCCCCCAAAAATCTTTCAACCAAAACATGAAACCTGGATGGGATGAGGGGTGGGTGGGGGTGAGAGGGGGATGTTAAGGGTGTGGACAGCGGGGTCTGGTGATCGATGGCTGGGACTCTGAGTTGACCCTCACACTGCCCTTCCAAGGATAAGGACACACATACCTCCTAGTGAGAAACAGTAGGAATAAAGGAAGAGTAAAGGAAGCCTTCTTATGACAGGTATTGTGTTGTAATGTGTGTGTGTGTGTGTGTGCACATATGCATGTGCGCTTTGATGTGTGTGTCCGTGCACTCGTGTGTATGTACATGTGTATGCCTGTTGCTGTGTAAATATAACAGAGAGCTGGGTTTGGGCCAGTATGCGTGAGAATCCAGATACAGACATAACTCACCATGTCAGTGTTGTGTAGTAAAAACAGCAGAAAAAGCTGAAGAATTTACGCTGGTCTGAGATCAGTAAAAGCATAAACCGCATTACTGTCACGAGTTAGCGCGGAACAATAAGAGAGTAGACCAGAGTAGAGTCTGGTCTGAGTGGAAACGTAACAGTTTATGACAGGCCTGGCCACAACTGACCTATTATGTTACCATAGACCGAGAGAAACAGACAGAAAGAGAGAGAGAGAGTTGTTGTTTTTCACTTTATATATTCACTTTGTATGTTGTCTACCTCACTTGCTTTGGCAATGTTAACACATGTTTCCCATGCCAATAAAGCCTTTGAATTGAATTGAATTGAAATTGAATTGTGTTACGGTGCGTGAATGAGGACCCAAAAGCGAATTAACTTAAACAGAGCTTCTTTAATTACCAAACATAGGTAGGCTCAGACGGACCGGCAGATTCCGACAGGACAAGACAAGGTTACAGCAAACATGACGACAGTCTGGTTCAGGCATGAAACACAACAAACAAGAATCCGACAAGGACAGGAGCAGGAACAGAGAGAGATATAGGGACCTAATCAGAGGGAAAAAGGGAACAGGTGGGAAAAGGGGTGACGAGGTGGTTAGGAGGAGACAAGGCACAGCTGGGGGAAAGAGGAGGAGAAAAGGTAACCTAACAACGACCAGCAGAGGGAGACAGGATGAAGGGAAAGGACAGAGACAAGACACAACATGACAGTACATGACAGTACCCCCCCACTCACCGAGCGCCTCCTGGCGCACTCGAGGAGGAAACCTGGCGGCAACGGAGGAAATCCTCGATCAGCGCACGGTCCAGCACGTCCCGAGAGGGAACCCAACTCCTCTCCTCAGGACCGTACCCCTCCCAATCTACGAGGTACTGGTGACCACGGCCCCGAGGACGCATGTCCAAAATTCTACGGACCCTGTAGATGGGTGCGCCCTCGACAAGGATGGGTGGGGGGGGGGAAGACGAGCGGGGGCGCGAAGGACGGGCTTGATGCAGGAGACATGGAAGACCGGGTGGACGCGACGAAGGTATCGCGGAAGAAGAAGTCGAACTGCGACAGGATTAATGACCCGAGAAATACGGAACGGACCAATGAACCGCGGGGTCAACTTGCGAGAAGCCGTCTTAAGGGGAAGGTTCTGAGTGGAGAGCCAAACTCTCTGACCGCGACAATATCTAGGACTCTTAGTTCTACGCTTATTAGCAGCCCTCACAGTCTGCGTCCTATAACGGCAAAGTGCAGACCTGACCCTCTTCCAGGTGCGCTCGCAACGTTGGACAAAAGCCTGAGCGGAGGGGACGCTGGACTCGGCGAACTGAGATGAGAACAGCGGAGGCTGGTACCCGAGGCTACTCTGAAAAGGAGATAGCCCGGTCGCAGACGAAGGAAGCGAGTTGTGGGCGTATTCTGCCCAGGGGAGCTGTTCTGACCAAGACGCAGGGTTGCGAAAAGAAAGACTGCGTAAGATGCGACCAATAGTCTGATTGGCCCGTTCTGCTTGACCGTTAGACTGGGGGTGAAAGCCGGAAGAGAGACTGACGGAAGCCCCAATCAAACGGCAAAACTCCCTCCAAAATTGAGACGTGAATTGCGGACCTCTGTCCGAAACGACGTCTGACGGAAGGCCATGAATTCTGAAAACATTCTCGATGATGATTTGTGCCGTCTCTTTAGCAGAAGGAAGCTTAGCAAGGGGAATGAAATGAGCCGCCTTAGAGAACCTATCGACAACCGTAAGAATAACAGTCTTCCCCGCTGACGAAGGCAGTCCGGTGACAAAATCTAAGGCGATGTGAGACCACGGTCGAGAGGGAATAGGAAGCGGCCTGAGACGGCCGGCAGGAGGAGAGTTACCGGACTTAGTCTGCGCGCAGACCGAACAAGCAGCCACGAAACGACGCGTGTCATGCTCCCGGGTGGGCCACCAAAAACGCTGGCGAATGGAAGCAAGCGTACCCCGAACGCCAGGGTGGCCGGCTAACTTGGCAGAGTGAGCCCACTGAAGAACGGCCAGACGAGTAGGAACGGGAACGAAAAGAAGGTTCCTAGGACAAGCGCGCGGCGACGGAGTGTGAGTGAGCGCTTGCTTTACCTGCCTCTCAATTCCCCAGACAGTCAACCCGACAACACGCCCCTCAGGGAGAATCCCCTCGGGGTCAGTGGAGGCTACTGAAGAACTGAAGAGACGAGACAAAGCATCAGGCTTGGTGTTCTTAGAGCCCGGACGATAAGAAATCACGAACTCGAAACGAGCGAAAAACAGCGCCCAACGCGCCTGACGCGCATTAAGTCGTTTGGCAGAACGGATGTACTCAAGGTTCCTATGGTCAGTCCAAACGACAAAAGGAACGGTCGCCCCCTCCAACCACTGTCGCCATTCGCCTAGGGCTAACCGGATGGCGAGCAGTTCGCGGTTACCCACATCATAGTTACGTTCCGACGGCGACAGGCGATGAGAAAAATACGCGCATGGGTGGACCTTGTCGTCAGAGAGGGAGCGCTGAGAAAGAATGGCTCCCACGCCCACCTCTGACGCGTCAACCTCGACAACAAACTGTCTAGAGACGTCAGGTGTAACAAGGATAGGAGCGGATGTAAAACGATTCTTGAGGAGATCAAAAGCTCCCTGGGCGGAAACGGACCACTTAAAGCACGTCTTGACAGAAGTAAGGGCTGTGAGAGGAGCTGCCACCTGACCGAAATTACGGATGAAACGACGATAGAAGTTCGCGAAGCCGAGAAAGCGCTGCAGCTCGACGCGTGACTTAGGGACGGGCCAATCAATGACAGCTTGGACCTTAGCGGGATCCATCTTAATGCCTTCAGCGGAAATAACAGAACCGAGAAATGTGACGGAGGAGGCATGAAAAGTGCACTTCTCAGCCTTCACAAAAAGACAATTCTCTAAAAGGCGCTGGAGGACACGTCGAACGTGCTGAACATGAATCTGGAGTGACGGTGAAAAAATCAGGATATCGTCAAGGTAAACGAAAACAAAGATGTTCAGCATGTCTCTCAGGACATCATTGACTAATGCCTGAAAGACAGCTGGAGCGTTAGCGAGGCCGAAAGGAAGAACCCGGTATTCAAAGTGCCCTAACGGAGTGTTAAACGCCGTCTTCCACTCGTCCCCCTCCCTGATGCGCACGAGATGGTAAGCGTTACGAAGGTCCAACTTAGTGAAAAACCTGGCTCCCTGCAGGATCTCGAAGGCTGAAGACATAAGAGGAAGCGGATAACGATTCTTCACTGTTATGTCATTCAGCCCTCGATAATCTATGCAGGGGCGCAGAGACCCGTCCTTCTTCTTGACAAAAAAAAACCCCGCTCCGGCGGGAGAGGAGGAGGGGACTATGGTACCGGCGTCAAGAGCTACAGACAAATAATCTTCGAGAGCCTTACGTTCGGGAGCCGACAGAGAGTATAGTCTACCCCGGGGGGGGGTGGTTCCCGGAAGGAGATCAATACTACAATCATACGACCGGTGTGGAGGAAGAGAGGTGGCCCTGGACCGACTGAACACCGTGCGCAGATCGTGATATTCCTCCGGCACCCCTGTCAAATCACCAGGCTCCTCCTGTGAAGAAGAGACAGAGGAAACAGGAGGGATAGCAGACATTAAACATTTCACATGACAAGAGACGTTCCAGGAGAGGATAGAATTACTAGACCAATTAATGGAAGGATTATGACAAACTAGCCAGGGATGGCCCAAAACAACAGGTGTAAAAGGTGAACGAAAAATTAAAAAAGAAATGGTTTCACTATGATTACCAGAAACAGTGAGGGTTAAAGGTAGCGTCTCACGCTGAATCCTGGGGAGAGGACTACCATCCAGGGCGAACAAGGCCGTGGGCTCCTTTAACTGTCTGAGAGGAATGTCATGTTCCCGAGCCCAGGTCTCGTCCATAAAACAGCCCTCCGCCCCAGAGTCTATTAAGGCACTGCAGGAAGCTGACGAACCGGTCCAGCGTAGATGGACCGACAAGGTAGTGCAGGATCTTGAAGGAGAGACAGGAGTAGTAGCGCTCACCAGTAGCCCTCCGCTTACTGACGAGCTCTGGCCTTTTACTGGACATGAAGTGACAAAATGACCAGCGGAACCGCAATAGAGACAGAGGCGGTTGGTGATTCTCCGTTCCCTCTCCTTAGTCGAGATGCGGATACCTCCCAGCTGCATGGGCTCAGCACCCGAGCCGGCAGAGGAAGATGGTAGTGATGCGGAGAGGGGGGCGACGGAGAGCGCGAGCTCCTTTCCACGAGCTCGGTGACGAAGATCAACCCGTCGCTCAATGCGAATAGCGAGTTCAATCAAGGAATCCACGCTGGAAGGAACCTCCCGGGAGAGAATCTCATCCTTTACCTCTGCGCGGAGACCCTCCAGAAGACGAGCGAGCAAGGCCGGCTCGTTCCAGCCACTGGAGACAGCAAGAGTGCGAAACTCAATAGAGTAGTCTGTTATGGATCGATTGCCTTGACATAGGGAAGACAGGGCCCTGGAAGCCTCCTCCCCAAAAACAGATCGATCAAAAACCCGTATCATCTCCTCCTTAAAGTCCTGATACTGGTTAGTACACTCAGCCCTTGCCTCCCAGATTGCCGTGCCCCACTCACGAGCCCGTCCAATAAGGAGAGATATGACGTAGGCGACACGAGCAGTGCTCCTGGAGTAAGTGTTGGGCAGGAGAGAAAACACAATATCACACTGGGTGAGGAACGAGCGGCATTCAGTGGGCTCCCCAGAGTAACACGGCGGGTTATTGATTCTGGGCTCCGGAGATTCGAAAGCCCTGGAAGTGGCCGGTGGATCGAGGCGGAGATGGTGAACCTGTTCTGTGAGGTTGGAGACTTGGGTGGCCAGGGTCTCAACGGCATGTCGAGCAGCAGACACTTCCTGCTCGTGTCTGCCTAGCATCGCTCCCTGGATCCCGACGGCTGAGTGGAGAGGATCCGAAGTCGCTGGGTCCATTCTTGGTCGGATTCTTCTGTTACGGTGCGTGAATGAGGACCCAAAAGCGAATTAACTTAAA
>NC_092152.1:68944492-68961992 GCF_045791955.1 Oncorhynchus clarkii lewisi | reverse complement strand
CCAGCTCTTACAGTCTCATGTCAGAATTAGACGTTCATCCATGTTTCTCAAATGTGAAAATTTGAAGTGTTTAAGGTTGAGTTTAAGCATTAAATCAACATTTTTAAGGTTAGGGTTAAGCTCAGGCATTAACTCCAAATTCTTAAGGTTAGGCATTAACTCTGAATGGTTCAGGTAAGGGTTAAGGTTTGGAATAGGCTCAAAACAAAAATATCAACAACAACTTCATATCGCTGGATTTTAACTTGCTAACGCCCATCCTCCATCCTCCATCCCCGTTCACAACATCGTTGCATAACTGAAACCTACTTGAAGTTAACAGCACTCACTGTTGCTCCTAGTGGCCGGTTTCCATGTCATCTCCCAACGGTTATCACAGGTGACCTGACAGGAGGACGAGGCAGAGGCAGTAGTGATATGTCGGAGAAATAGGAAGTGAGGCTGGGGCTGTAATAGTAAATGTCAAGAAGACTATCTGTCTCTCTGTCCTTTCCTCTGACCTCTTCTCTCTCTGTCTCTCTCTGTCTGTCTTCCTTTCCCCTCTCTAAGCACCTCATCAGTAGACGTCAATAATGTGCTCTGCCAGAACACAGCCTCAGTGTTCTATTCTGCATTGTATTGCAGCCAATCCTGTGGTTATCACTTATGGGTTTGAATATGTGTTCAAACTGCTCTTCGTGCATGGACGGTACTCTGTGATGCGAACTACTTTGAGTGTGGACCATGCTGATCAAGTGTGCGTATGTGTGTCTGTGTGCGTGTGTGTGTGTTTGTGTGTGTGTGTGCGTGTCAGCCACCTCATGTATCAACCAGCAGCTCCTCCACCCAAGGGAAATGAGCCAACCCATGCACAAGACCACCACACACACACACACACACACACACACACACACACACACGCACACGCACACACGCACACACACACACGCACACACACATATACACACACATATACACACACACACACACACACACACACAAAGAAATCTCCAGCACCATTGCTTTTCAGAAGACAGGAGGTATATTGCCAGATGGTGAAGAGACAGGGAAATAGATGCTAGACACAGTGTTGAACACATGGACAGTATTGTTGTAGCCAGTCTGACTGTGTAGAGTGTCAGGCATTGCATATTGTTCATGGTTCAGTATGGTCGGGTCAGGCTTTAGAAGTGTGTGTGTGTTTTTGCATGAGGCTGAGCAAAGCCCTTTAGGGCAGAGGGCATATAGTATAACATCTGAAAGACACATACCTCCTGTACACACACACACCTTGGCTTCTAGCTGCTGCTGTGTGGAAACTGTCCCACGATGAGAGATCAGTGAGGGAGGGAGGATTCAAGGGCATGGGAGTGTGTGTGTGTGTGTGTGTGTGTGTGTGTGTGTGTGTGGGGGGGGTGTGTGGGTGTGTGGGATCCTGGTGGGGTTTATGTGTGGGTTTGGAGAGGAGGGCTGCATTGAGGTCTGGGGGTGGATGGATTATTGGAGGTGGGGGAGTGTAGGAGGGGGAGGGTGATCACTTTTTCCAGAGACCTCTCCGAACATGTCATATCATCAGCATTTCCCCAGCAGCTCGAAGGGAGGGAAGGAGCAAGGAAAGGAAAGAGGGAGGGAAAGAGAGAGGGGAGGTGGAGGGGGGGAACGCTTCTTCCGAAGGGGGCAGGCAGCCAACAACAACAGTGGACTCCAGTAGGTCGGTACAGGAAGAGAGGGGAGGGGGTGAGAGAGAGGAGAGAGAGGGAGGCTGATGTGTGTGCCTGGCGCTCCGGAGTGTTCCCGTCTGTTGTTCCTGAGCCAGAGGGCCTTCAGTGGGGGCTGGTCCCCCGGGAGTCATTAAAACACATTCCATTCCCATTATTCCACAATCCCCTTTACCAGCAGCGCCATCCCAGGATTTACCCAGCTTTTACAGATCATCCTCATTATTATTCTGTATTATTAGGCATCTGCTGAGCTGTGTGTGTGTGTGTGTGTGTGTGTGTGTGTGTGTGTGTGTGTGTGTGTGTGTGTGTGTGTGTGTGTGTGTGTGTGTGTGTGTGTGTGTGTGTGTGTGTGTGTGTGATTGAGAAGAGGCAGTCAGGTCTTTCCCTGGGTTTGATGGGCTGTTGCTCCCCCTAATCCAGATTGATCCCAGTGTGTGTGTGTGTGTGTGCGTGTGACACCGGGTCTGCTAAAGTTTCAGTCCTTTTAAAACAGCTCACTTGGCCTGGGTCCAACATGACAAGGTTTTAACAAAGATTAACTTATCTTTAACTTCTCTGCATTTTATGAATGAGTGGGCCGAGTTTTAGGGCTGGAGTGTGTGTGTGTGTGTGTGTGTGTGTGTGTGTGTGTGTGTCTGTTCGTGTGTGTGTGTGTGTGTGTGTGTGTGTGTGTGTGTGTGTGTGTGTGTGTGTGTGTGTGTGTGTGTGTGTGTGTGTGTGTGTGTGTGTGTGTGTGCGTGTCTGTGTGAGTGAGTGAACAGTCATTTCCTGTATCCCAGATCACTGTTCTGTGACTCATAGTTGTTATAGAGAGTAGAGTGTTTCCTTAGAGACCACATCAGTAATGCTTTATCTCTGCCATGTTAATGCCACACAGATCTTTTACAGCCTGGTAGCTCTTATTCATAATGTTCTCATGTCGAGACACACTCTTTAACTGTAATGTGATTTGAAGTGTGAGTTTTTTGAGTGTGAGGTGATATTTGTGCATGCTTGTATCTGTGTATTAAAGCTGCAATATGTAACTTTTTGGGTGACCTGGCCGAATTCACATGGAAAAGAGAGTTATAGATCTGTCATTCTCAATTATAGCAAGTCTAAGAAGTGGTAGATCTCCTCTATGTCGCTATTTCTATGCTTAAGTTAAATTTTTGCTCTTTTACTTTCGGTTTTGTACACCAGCTTCAAACAGCTGAAAATACAATATATTGGGTTATTGAAAATATATTTTGCAAGGTTTAGATGGTAAAATTATTCTCTACACTATATTCCTTGTTTTGTCACATAATCTGAAATTAGAATAACTGTTAGAATTTTAGAAACCAGGAAATGGCAGTGAGATTTAATACGGTGCATTCTGAAATTATTCAGACGCCTTGACTTTCTTCACATTACAGCCTTGTTCTAAAATTGATTAAATCGTTTTTTCCCCCCTCATCAATCCCCTCACAATACCCTATAATGACAAAGAGAAAACTGGTTTTTAGAAATGTTAGAAAATGTATATTTAAAAACAACTGAAATATCACATTTACAAAAGTATTAAGACCCTTTACTCAGTAATTTGTTGAAGCACCTTTGGTAGCGATTAGAGCCTTGAGTTTTCATGGGTATGACGCTACATGCTTGGCACACCTGTATTTGGGGAGTTTCTCCCATTGTTCTCTGAAAATCCCCTCAAGCTCTGTCAGGTTGGATGGGGAGTATCGCTGCACAGCTATTTTCAGAACTCTCCACAGATGTTTGATTGTGATCAAGTCCAGGCTCTGGCTGGGCCACTTAAGGACATTCAGAGACTTTTTCTGAAGCCACTCCTGCATTGTCTTGTCTGTTTGCTTAGGGTCGTTGTCCTGCTGGAAGGTGAACCTTTGCCCCAGTCTGAGTTCCTGAGCACTCTGGAGCAGGTTTACATCAAGGATCTCTGTGTACTTTGCTCTGTTCATCTTTCCTTCAATCCTGACTAGTCTCCCAGTCCCTGCCGTGGAATAACATCCCCACAGCATGATGCTGCCACCACCATGCTTCACCGTAGGGCGAGTGCCAGATTTTCTCCAGACATAACTCTTGGCATTCAGGCCAAAGAGTTCAGTCTTGGTTTCATCAGACCAGATAATCTTGTTTCTCATGGTCTGAGAGTCCTTTAGGTGCCTATTGTCAAACTCCAAGTGGGCTATCATGTGCATTTTATTAAGGAGTGGCTTCTGCCTGGCCACTCTACCATAAAGGCCTGATTGGTGGAGCGCTGCAGAGATGGTTGTCCTACTGGATGGTTCTTCCATCTCCACAGAGGAACTCTGAGCTCTGTCAGAGTAACCATCGGGTTTTGGTCACCTCTCTGACCAAGGCCCTTCTCCCCCGAGTGCTCAGTTTGACCAGGAGGACAGTTCTAGGAAGAGTCTCGGTTGTTCCAAACTTCTTCCATTTAAGAATGATGTAGGCCACTGTGTTCTTGAGCACCTTCAATGCTTAAGACACATTTTGGTACCCTTCCACAGATCTGTGCCTCGACACAATCCTGTCTCTGAGTTCTACAGACAATTCCTTCGACCTCAAGGCTTGGTTTTGCTCTGACATGCACTTTCAACTGTGAGGCCTTATATAGACAGGTGTCTGCCTTTCCAAATAATGTTAAATCGTTTGAATTTCCCACAGGTGGACACAATCAAGTTGTAGAAACATCTCAAGGATGATAAATGGAA
Source organism: Oncorhynchus clarkii lewisi (assembly GCF_045791955.1). Taxonomy (NCBI): domain Eukaryota; kingdom Metazoa; phylum Chordata; class Actinopteri; order Salmoniformes; family Salmonidae; genus Oncorhynchus; species Oncorhynchus clarkii. Next base: position 68,957,593 of record NC_092152.1, on the reverse strand, counting down.
ACAGGATGCACCTGAGCTCAACTTCGATTCTCATAGCAAAGGGTCTGAATACTTATGTAAATAAGGTATTCTGTTTTTTAAACCTGTTTACACTTTGTCATTATGAGGTATTGTGTGTAGATTGATGAAGGGAAAAATAATTGAATCCATTTTAAAATAAGGCTGTGACGTAAAAATGTAAAAATGTCTAAAAAAAATTCCCCTCTGACATTATGGGGTATTGTGTGTAGATCCATCCAAGTTGTAACACAATAACATGTGAAAAAAGTCAAGGGGTCTGAATACTTTCAGAATGCACTGTATGTATGTACACTGTATGTGGGTACACTGTATGTATGTACGCTATATGTATGTACGCTGTATGTATGTACGCTGTATGTATGTACGCTGTATGTATGTACACTGTATGTATGTACGCTGTATGTATGTACGCTGTATGTGGGTACACTGTATGTATGTACGCTGTATGTGGGTACACTGTATGTATGTACGCTGTATGTATGCTGTATGTGGGTACACTGTATGTATGTACGCTGTATGTATGTACGCTGTATGTATGTACGCTGTATGTATGTACGCTGTATGTATGTACGCTGTATGTATGTACACTGTATGTATGTTCGCTGTATGTATGCACGCTGTATGCATGTACACTGTATGTATGTACGCTGTATGTATGTACGCTGCATGTATGTACACTGTATGTATGTACACTGTATGCATGTACACTGTATGTGTGTACGCTGTATGTATGTACGCTGTATGTATGTACACTGTATGTATGTACGCTGTATGTATGTACGCTGTGTGTGGGTACACTGTATGTATGTACACTGTATGTATGTACGCTGTATGTATGTATGCTGTATGAATGTACGTTGTATGTGGGTACACTGTATGTATGTACGCTGTATGTGGGTACACTGTATGTATGTACGCTGTATGTATGTACGCTGTATGTGGGTACACTGTATGTCTGTACACTGTATGTATGTACACTGTATGTATGTACACTGTATGTATGTACGCTGTATGTGGGTACACTGTATGTATGTACGCTGTATGTGGGTACACTGTATGTATGTACGCTGTATGTATGTACGCTGTATGTGGGTACACTGTATGTATGTACGCTGTATGTATGTACGCTGTATGTATGTATGCTGTATGTATGTACGCTGTATGTATGCTGTATGTGGGTACACTGTATGTATGTACGCTGTATGTATGTACGCTGTATGTGGGTACACTGTATGTATGTACGCTGTATGTATGTACGCTGTATGTGGGTACACTGTATGTATGTACGCTGTATGTATGTACGCTGTATGTATGTACGCTGTATGTATGTACGCTGTATGTATGCTGTATGTGGGTACACTGTATGTATGTACGCTGTATGTATGTACGCTGTATGTATGTACGCTGTATGTATGTACGCTGTATGTATGTACGCTGTATGTATGTACACTGTATGTATGTTCGCTGTATGTATGCACGCTGTATGCATGTACACTGTATGTATGTACGCTGTATGTATGTACGCTGCATGTATGTACACTGTATGTATGTACGCTGTATGTATGTACACTGTATGTGGGTACACTGTATGTATGTACACTGTATGTATGTACGCTGTATGTATGTACACTGTATGTATGTACGTTATATGTATGTGCGCTGTATGTATGTACGCTGTATGTATGTACGCTGTATGTATGTACGCTGTATGTGGGTACACTGTATGTATGTACGCTGTATGTGGGTACACTGTATGTATGTACGCTGTATGTATGCTGTATGTGGGTACACTGTATGTATGTACGCTGTATGTATGTACGCTGTATGTATGTACGCTGTATGTATGTACGCTGTATGTATGTACACTGTATGTATGTTCGCTGTATGTATGCACGCTGTATGCATGTACACTGTATGTATGTACGCTGTATGTATGTACGCTGCATGTATGTACACTGTATGTATGTACACTGTATGCATGTACACTGTATGTGTGTACGCTGTATGTATGTACGCTGTATGTGGGTACACTGTATGTATGTACGCTGTATGTATGTACGCTGTATGTGGGTACACTGTATGTATGTACACTGTATGTATGTACGCTGTATGTATGTATGCTGTATGAATGTACGTTGTATGTGGGTACACTGTATGTATGTACGCTGTATGTGGTTACACTGTATGTATGTACGCTGTATGTATGTACGCTGTATGTGGGTACACTGTATGTATGTACACTGTATGTATGTAAACTGTATGTATGTACACTGTATGTATGTACGCTGTATGTGGGTACACTGTATGTATGTACGCTGTATGTGGGTACACTGTATGTATGTATGCTGTATGTATGTACGCTGTATGTGGGTACACTGTATGTATGTACGCTGTATGTATGTACGCTGTATGTATGTACGCTGTATGTATGTACGCTGTATGTATGCTGTATGTGGGTACACTGTATTTATGTACGCTGTATGTATGTACGCTGTATGTGGGTACACTGTATGTATGTACGCTGTATGTATGTACGCTGTATGTGGGTACACTGTATGTATGTACGCTGTATGTATGTACGCTGTATGTATGTACGCTGTATGTATGTACGCTGTATGTATGCTGTATGTGGGTACACTGTATGTATGTACGCTGTATGTTTGTACACTGTATGTATGTTCGCTGTATGTATGCACGCTGTATGCATGTACACTGTATGTATGTACGCTGTATGTATGTACGCTACATGTATGTACACTGTATGTATGCACGCTGTATGCATGTACACTGTATGTATGTACGCTGTATGTATGTACGCTGCATGTATGTACACTGTATGTGGGTACACTGTATGTATGTACGCTGTATGTATGCTGTATGTGGGTACACTGTATGTATGTACGCTGTATGTATGTACGCTGTATGTGGGTACACTGTATGTATGTACACTGTATGTATGTACGCTGTATGTATGTACGCTGTATGTATGTACGCTGTATGTATGTACACTGTATGTATGTACACTGCATGTATGTACACTGTATGTGGGTACACTGTATGTGGGTACACTGTATGTATGTACGCTGTATGTATGTACACTGTATGTATGTACGCTGTATGTATGTACGCTGTATGTGGGTACACTGTATGTATGTACGCTGCATGTATGTACACTGTATGTATGTACGCTGTATGTGGGTACACTGTATGTATGTACACTGTATGTATGTACGCTGTATGTGGGTACACTGTATGTATGTACGCTGTATGTATGTACACTCTATGTATGTACGCTGTATGTATGTACGCTGTATGTGGGTACACTGTATGTATGTACACTGTATGTATGTACGCTGTATGTATGTACGCTGTACGTATGTACGCTGCATGTATGTACACTGTATGTATGTACACTGTATGCATGTACACTGTATGTATGTACGCTGTATGTATGTACGCTGTATGTGGGTACACTGTATGTATGTACGCTGTATGTAGGTACACTGTATGTATGTACACTGTATGTATGTACGCTGTATGTATGTATGCTGTATGAATGTACGTTGTATGTGGGTACACTGTATGTATGTACGCTGTATGTATGTACGCTGTATGTGGGTACACTGTATGTATGTACGCTGTGGGTACACTGTATGTATGTACGCTGCATGTGGGTACACTGTATGTATGTACGCTGTATGTGGGTACACTGTATGTATGTACGCTGTATGTATGCACGCTGTATGTGGGTACACTGTATGTATGTACGCTGTATGTATGTACGCTGTATGTATGTACGCTGTATGTATGCTGTATGTGGGTACACTGTATGTATGTACGCTGTATGTATGTACGCTGTATGTATGTACGCTGTATGTATGTACGCTGTATGTATGTACACTGTATGTATGTTCGCTGTATGTATGCACGCTGTATGCATGTACACTGTATGTATGTACGCTGTATGTATGTACGCTGTATGTGGGTACACTGTATGTATGTACGCTGCATGTATGTACACTGTATGCATGTACGCTGTATGTATGTACACTGTATGTATGTACGCTGTATGTATGTACGCTGTATGTATGTACGCTGCATGTATGTACACTGTATGTATGTACACTGTATGCATGTACACTGTATGTATGTACGCTGTATGTATGCACGCTGCATGTATGTACACTGTATGTATGTACACTGTATGTATGTTCACTGTATGTGGGTACACTGTATGTATGTACACTGTATGTATGTACACTGTATGTATGTATGCTGTATGAATGTACGTTGTATGTGGGTACACTGTATGTATGTACGCTGTATGTGGGTACACTGTATGTATGTATGCTGTATGAATGTACGTTGTATGTGGGTACACTGTATGTATGTACGCTGCATGTATGTACACTGTATGTATGTACACTGTATGTATGTACACTGTATGTGGGTACACTGTATGTATGTACACTGTATGTATGTACGCTGTATGTATGTATGCTGTATGAATGTACGCTGTATGTGGGTACACTGTATGTATGTACGCTGTATGTATGTACGCTGTATGTATGTTCGCTGTATGTATGCACGCTGTATGCATGTACACTGTATGTATGTACGCTGTATGTACGCTGTATGTATGCTGTATGTGGGTACACTGCATGTATGTACGCTGTATGTATGTACGCTGTATGTATGTACGCTGTATGTATGCTGTATGTATGTACGCTGTATGTATGTACGCTGTATGTATGTTCGCTGTATGTATGCACGCTGTATGCATGTACACTGTATGTATGTACGCTGTATGTATGTACGCTGCATGTATGTACACTGTATGTATGTACACTGTATGCATGTACACTGTATGTATGTACGCTGTATGTATGTACGCTGTATGTGGGTACACTGTATGTATGTACACTGTATGTATGTACGCTGTATGTGGGTACACTGTATGTATGTACACTGTATGTATGTACGCTGTATGTGTGTACGCTGTATGTATGTACGCTGCATGTATGTACACTGCATGTATTAACGCTGCATGTATGTACGCTGTATGTGGGTACACTGTATGTATGTACGCTGTATGTATGTACGCTGCATGTATGTACACTGTATGTATGTACACTGTATGCATGTACGCTGTATGTATGTACGCTGTATGTATGTACGCTGTATGTGGGTACACTGTATGTGGGTACACTGTATGTATGTACACTGTATGTATGTACGCTGTATGTATGTACGCTGTATGTATGTTCGCTGTATGTATGCACGCTGTATGCATGTACACTGTATGTATGTACGCTGTATGTATGTACGCTGTATGTGGGTACACTGTATGTATGTACGCTGTATGTGGGTACACTGTATGTATGTACGCTGTATGTATGCACGCTGTATGTGGGTACACTGTATGTATGTACGCTGTATGTATGTACGCTGTATGTATGTACGCTGTATGTATGTACGCTGTATGTATGCTGTATGTGGGTACACTGTATGTATGTACGCTGTATGTATGTACGCTGTATGTATGTACGCTGTATGTATGTACGCTGTATGTATGTACACTGTATGTATGTACGCTGTATGTATGCACGCTGTATGCATGTACACTGTATGTATGTACGCTGTATGTATGTACGCTGTATGTGGGTACACTGTATGTATGTACGCTGCATGTATGTACACTGTATGCATGTACGCTGTATGTATGTACACTGTATGTATGTACGCTGTATGTATGTACGCTGTATGTATGTACGCTGCATGTATGTACACTGTATGTATGTACACTGTATGCATGTACACTGTATGTATGTACGCTGTATGTATGCACGCTGCATGTATGTACACTGTATGTATGTACACTGTATGTATGTTCACTGTATGTGGGTACACTGTATGTATGTACACTGTATGTATGTACACTGTATGTATGTATGCTGTATGAATGTACGTTGTATGTGGGTACACTGTATGTATGTACGCTGTATGTGGGTACACTGTATGTATGTATGCTGTATGAATGTACGTTGTATGTGGGTACTCTGTATGTATGTACGCTGCATGTATGTACACTGTATGTATGTACACTGTATGTATGTACACTGTATGTGGGTACACTGTATGTATGTACACTGTATGTATGTACGCTGTATGTATGTATGCTGTATGAATGTACGCTGTATGTGGGTACACTGTATGTATGTACGCTGTATGTATGTACGCTGTATGTATGTACGCTGTATGTATGTTCGCTGTATGTATGCACGCTGTATGCATGTACACTGTATGTATGTACGCTGTATGTACGCTGTATGTATGCTGTATGTGGGTACACTGTATGTATGTACGCTGTATGTATGTACGCTGTATGTATGTACGCTGTATGTATGTACGCTGTATGTATGTTCGCTGTATGTATGCACGCTGTATGCATGTACACTGTATGTATGTACGCTGTATGTATGTACGCTGCATGTATGTACACTGTATGTATGTACACTGTATGCATGTACACTGTATGTATGTACGCTGTATGTATGTACGCTGTATGTGGGTACACTGTATGTATGTACACTGTATGTATGTACGCTGTATGTGGGTACACTGTATGTATGTACACTGTATGTATGTACGCTGTATGTGTGTACGCTGTATGTATGTACGCTGCATGTATGTACACTGCATGTATTAACGCTGCATGTATGTACGCTGTATGTGGGTACACTGTATGTATGTACGCTGTATGTATGTACGCTGCATGTATGTACACTGTATGTATGTACACTGTATGCATGTACGCTGTATGTATGTACGCTGTATGTATGTACGCTGTATGTGGGTACACTGTATGTGGGTACACTGTATGTATGTACACTGTATGTATGTACGCTGTATGTATGTACGCTGTATGTATGTTCGCTGTATGTATGCACGCTGTATGCATGTACACTGTATGTATGTACGCTGTATGTATGTACGCTGCATGTATGTACACTGTATGTATGTACACTGTATGCATGTACACTGTATGTATGTACGCTGTATGTATGTACGCTGTATGTGGGTACACTGTATGTATGTACACTGTATGTATGTACGCTGTATGTATGTACGCTGTATGTATGTACGCTGCATGTATGTACACTGTATGTATGTACACTGCATGCATGTACACTGTATGTATGTACGCTGTATGTATGTACGCTGTATGTGGGTACACTGTATGTGGGTACACTGTATGTATGTACACTGTATGTATGTACACTGTATGTATGTACAGTGCCATTAGAAAGTATTCACACCCCTGGACTTTTTCCACATTTTATTGTTACAACTTGGATTTAAAATGTAGATTTTGTGTCACTGATCTACACACAATACCTCATAATGTCAGAGGGAAGTGTTGTTTTCAGACATTTTTACAAAGGAGTTAAAGATGAAAAGCTGCAATGTATTGAGTCAATAGGTATTCAACCCCTTTGTCACGGCAAGCCTCATTAAGTTCAGGAGTTTAAATGTTGCTTAAAAAGTCACATAACAAGTTGCATACATTCTGTGTCCAATAATAGTGGTTAACATGATTTTTGAATGACTACCTCATCTCTGTACTCCACACATACAATTATCTGTAAGGTCCCTCAGTCGAGTAGTGAATTTCAAGCACAGATTGAACCACAAAGACCAGGGAGGTTTTCCAATGCCTCACAAAGAAGGGCATCTATTGGTACATGGGTAAAAAATAAGAAGCAGATACTGAATATCTCTTTGACCATGGTGAAGTTATCAATTATGCTTTGGATTGTGTATCAATACACTCAGTGACTATCAAGATACAGGTGTCCTTCCTAACTCAGTTGCCGGTGAGGAAGAAAACCGCTCAGGGATTTCATCATGATTCCAATGGTGACTTTAAAACAGTCACAGAGTTTAATGGCTGTGATAGGAGAATGAGGATGGATCAATAACATTGTAATTACTTAATAGTTGACAGAGTGAAATAAGGAAGCCTGTACCGAAGAAAAATATTCCAAAACATGTATCCTGTTTGCAATAAGACATTAAAGTAATACTAAAAAAATTGCAAAGAAATGCATAATTTGTCCTGAATACAAAGTGTTATGTTTTGGCCAAATCCAACACAACACATCACTGAGTACCACTCTTCATATTTCAAGCATGGTGGTGGCTGCATCATGTTATAGATATGCTTGTTATTGGCCATGGAGTATTTTGGGGGTAAAAATAAACGCAATAGGGCTAAGCACAGGAGTTTTCTAGTTACAGTTTTGATTTAAATCAGCTTGAAAATCTATGGCAAGACTTGAAAATGTCTGTCTTGTAATGATCAACAACCAAATAGACAGAGCTTGATCATTTTTAAAAGAAAAATGGGGAAAATAATGTACAATCCAGGTGTGCAAAGCTCTTAGAGACTTACCCAGAAAGACTCACAGCTGTAATCACTGCCAAAGGTGATTCTAATGTATTGACATAGGAGGATGAGTACTAATGTAATCAAAATATATGACTGTTTTATTTTCTATTATCTTCCACTTTGACATTATACAGATGATTTTGTGTAGAATGTTGGGAAAAAAATACAGTTAAATAAATGTTAATCCCACTTTGTAACGCAATAAAATGTGTAAAAAGTCAAGGGGTGTGAATACTTTCTGAAGGCACTGTATGGATACATGTGTTGGTGTGTGAAATACGCAGTGCCATTGGCAGCAGTGTTTTTCAATGACAGATATCTGCAGAAAGAAAAGTGCGAGAGAGAGGGGGAGGGAGGGAGGGAGAGAGAGAGAGAGAGAGAGAGAGAGAGAGAGAGAGAGAGAGAGAGAGAGAGAGAGAGAGATTTCTGTTCTGTGTCTCTCCTCTTCTGTACAACATCTGCTGTGGTGAACAGGTGTTGCAGAGCTCCAGCTCCCCAGGCTCCGCTCCACTGTCTGATGGCCCAGCAGAGGAACACCTACAGAGGCTTTTATTGGTTGTCTTCCACCCCCTTCCCCTTCTCCCTACTACTCTCTCTCTCTCTCTCTCTCTCTCTCTCTCTCTCTCTCTCTCTCTTTCTCTCTCTCTCACACACTTTCTCTCTCTCTCTCACTTTCTCTCTCTCTCTCGCTCACACACTTTCTCTCTCTCTCTCTCTCTCTCACTTTCTCTCTCTCTCTCTCTCTCTCTCTCTCTCTCTCTCTCCTTCTGCTCTCCTCTCTGGTGGTCACAGTGACCTGTGGATGGAGAATTGCTGTAGAGGCATGTCAAGGTTTCAAGGTCTTTGAAGGGGGAATATCCCAGGGTTTAGGAGGGGTCTGATGAGTGACAGGTACAGGTGAATGAGGGCCGGAGTGGTGGGCTGGGTCATGATTGTGTCAATGACCCCCTAACCCCCCACACGCGCACACACACGCACACTGACACACACACCCACCACCTCCTTGGCTCCAACAGAGTTAGACTTCTTAGGGGTTTAGGGGTTAGAGGTCAAACACAGCTGTAGAGAAGGGGGAGCGAGAGAAGCAACCTCACACACTTGCATCACTGCACTGATATCACCACTATGTACTACCAATACCATACTAGCTTTCCTACGGCCTATGCTGTTCATTTGACAGATTTGTTCTGTTTTCTGTTTTTGTGCAATGCATTGATCCAATTTGTGCATGGACGGTCTAAAACGCTGTAGTCTTTGTTTTTCCGTAATGACTTGTTCAGTAACCCCTTCTCTCTAGTTATCCCAGTCAGCAATCCTGCAGTGTAACAGTAATGTAGGCTCAGGACACTTATACAAGGCTGCTGGATCTCTCTCTGTTCTCCCTAACTGGCATTGCATCAGCTGGAGTTTGAATGTTTGTGTTTTCTATTCTAGGGAACACATTCCTCCACACAACCTTTCACCCCTGCTGGGAGTCAAGAGATCCTGGAAAAATAAACAAATCAATAAACGACTTGAAGAAAGTCTGGCCTCCTGGGCCAAAGGGTTTCTCTCTCTCTCTCTCTCTCTCTCTCTCTCTCTCTCTCTCTCTCTCTCTCTCTCTCTCTCAACCCGTGGTGTGTGTTGACATTTTTCTCCTGTTGATAGCATTTGCCCCAAAGGAACACATTTGTTTATTTAAAAGAAATATTTGGACATTCATTATCTTCGTCCAATGTTTTAAAAAACAGTGTCACACAGTTCACACAGTATCTCTTCTAGAGCTGTGTATGTACATACTAAGACAGTTCACTCTCTTCTAGAGCTGTGTATGTACATAATAAGACAGTTCACACTCTTCTAGAGCTGTGTATGTACATAATAAGACAGTTCACACAGTATCTCTTCTAGAGCTGTGTATGTACATACTAAGACAGTTCACACAATATCTCTTCTAGAGCTGTGTATGTACATACTAAGACAGTTCACTCTCTTCTAGAGCTGTGTATGTACATACTAAGACAGTTCACACAATATCTCTTCTAGAGCTGTGCATGTACATACTAAGACAGTTCACATAATATATATTCTAGAGCTGTGTATGTACATAATAAGACAGTTCACTCTCTTCCAGAGCTGTGTATGTACATAATAAGACAGTTCACACAGTATCTCTTCTAGAGCTGTGTATCTACATTCTAAGACAGTTCACACAGTATATCTTCTAGAGCTGTGTATGTACATACTAAGACAGTTCACTCTCTTCTAGAGCTGTGTATGTACATACTAAGACAGTTCACACAGTATCTCTTCTAGAGCTGTGTATGCACATAATAAGACAGTTCACACAGTATCTCTTCTAGAGCTGTGTATGTACATACTAAGACAGTTCACACAGTATCTCTTCTAGAGCTGTGTATGTACATACTAAGACAGTTCACACAGTATCTCTTCTAGAGCTGTGTATGTACATACTAAGACAGTTCACTCTCTTCTAGAGCTGTGTATGTACATACTAAGACAGTTCACTCTCTTCTAGAGCTGTGTATGTACATACTAAGACAGTTCACTCTCTTCTAGAGCTGTGTATGTACATACTAAGACAGTTCACACAATATCTCTTCTAGAGCTGTGTATGTACATACTAAGACAGTTCACTCTCTTCTAGAGCTGTGTATGTACATACTAAGACAGTTCACATAATATATCTTCTAGAGCTGTGTATGTACATACTAAGACAGTTCACTCTCTTCTAGAGCTGTGTATGTACATACTAAGACAGTTCACACAATATCTCTTCTAGAGCTGTGTATGTACATACTAAGACAGTTCACTCTCTTCTAGAGCTGTGTATGTACATACTAAGACAGTTCACACAGTATCTCTTCTAGAGCTGTGTATGTACATACTAAGACAGTTCACTCTCTTCTAGAGCTGTGTATGTACATACTAAGACAGTTCACTCTCTTCTAGAGCTGTGTATGTACATACTAAGACAGTTCACACAGTATATATTCTAGAGCTGTGTATGTGCATACTAAGACAGTTCACACAGTATCTCTTCTAGAGCTGTGTATGTACATGCTAAGACAGTTCACTCTCTTCTAGAGCTGTGTATGTACATACTAAGACAGTTCACACAGTATATATTCTAGAGCTGTGTATGTACATACTAAGACAGTTCACTCTCTTCTAGAGCTGTGTATGTACCTACTAAGACAGTTCACTCTCTTCTAGAGCTGTGTATGTACCTACTAAGACAGTTCACACAGTATCTCTTCTAGAGCTGTGTATGTACATTCTAAGACAGTTCACTCTCTTCTAGAGCTGTGTATGTACCTACTAAGACAGTTCACTCTCTTCTAGAGCTGTGTATGTACATTCTAAGACAGTTCACTCTCTTCTAGAGCTGTGTATGTACATAATAAGACAGTTCACACAGTATCTCTTCTAGAGCTGTGTATGTACATTCTAAGACAGTTCACACAGTATCTCTTCTAGAGCTGTGTATGTACATACTAAGACAGTTCACACAATATCTCTTCTAGAGCTGTGTATGTACATACTAAGACAGTTCACATAATATATCTTCTAGAGCTGTGTATGTACATACTAAGACAGTTCACTCTCTTCTAGAGCTGTGTATGTACATACTAAGACAGTTCACACAGTATCTCTTCTAGAGCTGTGTATGTACATACTAAGACAGTTCACACAATATCTCTTCTAGAGCTGTGTATGTACATAATAAGACAGTTCACACTCTTCTAGAGCTGTGTATGTACATACTAAGACAGTTCACACAATATCTCTTCTAGAGCTGTGTATGTACATAATAAGACAGTTCACTCTCTTCTAGAGCTGTGTATGTACATACTAAGACAGTTCACACAATATCTCTTCTAGAGCTGTGTATGTACATAATAAGACAGTTCACTCTCTTCTAGAGCTGTGTATGTACATACTAAGACAGTTCACATAATATATCTTCTAGAGCTGTGTATGTACATAATAAGACAGTTCACACTCTTCTAGAGCTGTGTATGTACATAATAAGACAGTTCACACAGTATCTCTTCTAGAGCTGTGTATGTACATTCTAAGACAGTTCACACAGTATCTCTTCTATAGCTGTGTATGTACATACTAAGACAGTTCACATAATATATCTTCTAGAGCTGTGTATGTACATAATAAGACAGTTCACATAATATATCTTCTAGAGCTGTGTATGTACATACTAAGACAGTTCACTCTCTTCTAGAGCTGTGTATGTACATACTAAGACAGTTCACTCTCTTCTAGAGCTGTGTATGTACATACTAAGACAGTTCACATAATATATCTTCTAGAGCTGTGTATGTACATACTAAGACAGTTCACTCTCTTCTAGAGCTGTGTATGTACATAACAAGACAGTTCACACTCTTCTATAGCTGTGTATGTACATACTAAGACAGTTCACACAGTATCTCTTCTAGAGCTGTGTATGTACATTCTAAGACAGTTCACACAGTATCTCTTCTAGAGCTGTGTATGTACATACTAAGACAGTTCACACAGTATCTCTTCTAGAGCTGTGTATGTACCTACTAAGACAGTTCACACAGTATCTCTTCTAGAGCTGTGTATGTACATAATAAGACAGT